>NW_028320200.1:190842-381684 GCF_062004578.1 Staurois parvus
ATGGAACTGGAGTGTCGGAAAAAGTCAGAAGGATCTTTAAGAAACATCGCATCCCTGTGTACTTCAAGGCCAGCAATACACTGGGACACGAGCTTGTCCATCCACACTATCTGTCTTCCACATTATTAACACCTCTCTCCAGGCCATTTGACATCAATTGACGCCTTTAGCCAGGTCAATCTAGGCACTATTAGCTATGCAGGCTTCCTGACACCCAACAAGGGGATGATGTAACTTGAAAAAGGGCGCCTCCACAATTCTCACACCTCCCCTCCTGTTCCTGGACAATCAACATGGACACATTCCATGGTAATTGGTCTAAGGCCTCTTCAGGTGTGAATAGAAACGCTGGGGTTTGTTCCTGCGAAGAGGTGGCTTGACTAAACTACGAAAGATCTTCAACATTCCAGAAGTAGACCAATTGAATGCGACATATTACTAGTCCGTTTTCAAGGAATGTGGTCAGTGAAGGATCAATTGGCAGCCGTGTGAGGCGAGCCAAAGGACGCGCTTTGTCTTCCTAGGTGGGTGTCAGACTTGGCAGCGGTCCCGGCTAAGGTAATGAGAAAAGGTGAGCGTCCCTGGGTGGGCTCGAACCACCAACCTTTCGGTTAACAGCCGAACGCGCTAACCGATTGCGCCACAGAGACCACACACGGAGCGTGCTTGAACTGGCCCGAAGGAGAAATGAAAGATCAACTCAAGGTGCCTAAAAAGCTTCCCAATTGCACATTTGTAGAGCTGAGGGATTGCCTTCTTTCTAAAAGGAAGTGACGCGGGCTAAAAAGCCCTTCCTTCGAGCCGGAATTGAACCAGCGACCTAAGGATTGCTACTTTATCTACTACAGTCCTCCGCTCTACCAGCTGAGCTATCGAAGGGAAGTCGGATGGGTGGGGTAACACGTGGCCCCTGCAAATGCAAAGCCAGTGCTGAACACTTTGCATTTGACCTTCTAGGTTGAGGTCTTGCTTGATGCCGCCTCGGCCGATAAGGGCAGATGCCTGGGCAGACGTTACGTGGGAGGCTACGGCTTGACGTATTGCACAGAGAGAAAAGGGTTAGTAAAGAGCCAGCGCATTTTGTTGGGATCCTCCAAAGTCCCGTCAAAAATGGTGATGTACCCTGTGCCCTGACAGCAAGTGAGCAGAATAGTACTTGGAAGCACATTGAGTTTAGCCAAAGGAATTGTGGCGAAAGCTAGGAAAGAGTGGTCAGAGCCTGCTAGCTGTAAGAGGCCTCAAAGCAGCAGAGTGCGGTAGCCCGGCTAGCTCAGTCGGTAGAGCATGAGACTCTTAATCTCAGGGTCGTGGGTTCGAGCCCCACGTTGGGCATGCCTTTTTTTGGCCGAGTCAAAGGCCTTTGCAAAAGGTGTCAGTATCTCCAGTTCCTTCAAGCGCACTGCACAATCACACCTTTACCATATCTAGTGGCTTGGCTTCCTTTCTCTCCACCAATGGGGAAATATTTCTAGCTCATCCTCCTAGAGGTGAATTGGTACGGCAGCAAATGGACCTTGCGCAGCAGGGGGTCTGTGGAGTCAATGTCATGGGTGGCCTTAGTTCTACACAGCCAGCAGCATGCTCGCTGCACAGCCTTGCGTTGGTGGTATAGTGGTGAGCATAGCTGCCTTCCAAGCAGTTGACCCGGGTTCGATTCCCGGCCAACGCAGTCTTCTTCTTTGCGCCCTTGACAAAACACCACAGGGCCAAAGCTCCTTCAAGAAAGCTCCTAAGTTGTCTTGCCTTAGTGACAACAGTGCAAAGATTCCGCCGCATCCCAACAGGCTCCGGCCTCATGCTTTAACTCGCTCAAGGAGTACAGCATTATCCAGGGACAAGGTTCAGCCATTTCAAACACTCATTCACAAACAATCAACTCTGGCACACACACAGCATTGCTAAGTAGCTGGCTACCATTCCAACACCCTCAACTGGCAAGATAACTGGCAGCATTTTGAAGAATGCTAAAGAATTTCTCAACAAGGAATGGAGACTGAAGTCGGAGCCAGAAGAAACAAGCATGTCCCATGATGTCATAGGCCTTTTCACTTGGATACACTTTGCGCAGGCTATTGACATTGTGGGAAACCTCTGCAATGAGGGAAGACTCTTGACAGCCAAAAAGAACTAAAGCTTGACCAAGTGCATTCATTGCTGGCCTTTGACTCAAGCAAGCCCATTTCAAGTACCCCAATGACTTTTACAGACAGAAACACGCCGCTGCCATGGGATCACTTGTGTTTCCCATTGTAGCTAACCTGTGCATGGAGCAGCTGGACAAGAGAGACTTGAATTGTTCCACGGGGAAAAGACCAAGTCGTTTGTTAAGGCATGTGGATTATACTTGGGTCAAGATTAGAGCATCAGAAACACAAGCTTTTAGTGAACGCATCAAGTCAGTGGACCAATACATCAAGTGTACACGGGAAGAGGCACTGAATAGCAAATGACCCCTTTTGGACGGCGTCTTGCAAGGCAAGGAAGGGGCTGACTTGGGCAGGGAGGTCTCCGGGAAACCTACCCACACAGACTGTTATCTGCCCTTTGACTCACACCACCCACTGGAACACAAGCTGGGGCTTCTTAGGACTCTGCAATATCCGGCTGACATGGTAGCAACAAAAAGAGTCTAAAGACAAAAGAACACAGATGTAACGGCACCCTTGCCAGGGACGCTGGCATGTTTGCCCCGGTTTCCCTTTACTTCGCCCCGCAGCCAGGCACACTGTATTTCTTCAGCCACATACACACACGCGCAAACGCTCCTTGTCTTCAATCACCGGACTTGGGGATGTTTGTTTTTGGAGTTTTCCTGTAGAGCTGGGGACAGGGAATTGTAGTGGGATACTCCAAAATTAGAACTTTTCACACTGAGGACATCTAGCTGATCTCTTAGTTAAGCGGTATTGACGTCCTGACTGGCTTCAGGCCCTCAGGTCCACCCACCTGGGGCCGCATAGCAGCCTGCGCCAGGCGAGGCAGCCTGCCTCCAGCCCAGCTGTTCGGCCCTCTCCCAGGAAAGAGGCTGAGCCCATGTGCTGGCAGAACATACATGCCACTCCCAGCATGCCACTGGAATGCCCCCCCTTGCAAATGGCCAAGGGCTGCATCCATATTCATGCTGTTCGTTTGCCTAGCCCCCACCCATGTTCTGGAAAGCTCTCACAGCTTCCCGAAGGCGGGAAGAACTCTGACAAACTCAAACAACATCAGAGAATCATCAGCAGACCCGACTAATCCATCGCAGCAATCTGTTAAGCAGAATACCACACTGAATTGACCTGACAGCCTCTCTGGTAAGCAGAGGCCAACTATACAAATCCTAGCACATGACTAGGAGGGTGCTACCGTGACATCTCAGGAGGGCTTTGAAAGCTTGTGGCTACCAAGACTGGGTCTTGGTTAAAACCTCCGCAAGCTCAGGAAAACAAACTGGGGAGAAGCAGAACACTTGGAGAAATATAGTCATCCCGTATGGAACTGGAGTGTCGGAAAAAGTCAGAAGGAACTTTAAGAAACATCGCATCCCTGTGTACTTCAAGGCCAGCAATACACTGGGACACGAGCTTGTCCATCCACACTATCTGTCTTCCACATTATTAACACCTCTCTCCAGGCCATTTGACATCAATTGACGCCTTTAGCCAGGTCAATCTAGGCACTATTAGCTATGCAGGCTTCCTGACACCCAACAAGGGGATGATGTAACTTGAAAAAGGGCGCCTCCACAATTCTCACACCTCCCCTCCTGTTCCTGGACAATCAACATGGACACATTCCATGGTAATTGGTCTAAGGCCTCTTCAGGTGTGAATAGAAACGCTGGGGTTTGTTCCTGCGAAGAGGTGGCTTGACTAAACTACGAAAGATCTTCAACATTCCAGAAGTAGACCAATTGAATGCGACATATTACTAGTCCGTTTTCAAGGAATGTGGTCAGTGAAGGATCAATTGGCAGCCGTGTGAGGCGAGCCAAAGGACACGCTTTGTCTTCCTAGGTGGGTGTCAGACTTGGCAGCGGTCCCGGCTAAGGTAATGAGAAAAGGTGAGCGTCCCTGGGTGGGCTCGAACCACCAACCTTTCGGTTAACAGCCGAACGCGCTAACCGATTGCGCCACAGAGACCACACACGGAGCGTGCTTGAACTGGCCCGAAGGAGAAATGAAAGATCAACTCAAGGTGCCTAAAAAGCTTCCCAATTGCACATTTGTAGAGCTGAGGGATTGCCTTCTTTCTAAAAGGAAGTGACGCGGGCTAAAAAGCCCTTCCTTCGAGCCGGAATTGAACCAGCGACCTAAGGATTGCTACTTTATCTACTACAGTCCTCCGCTCTACCAGCTGAGCTATCGAAGGGAAGTCGGATGGGTGGGGTAACACGTGACCCCTGCAAATGCAAAGCCAGTGCTGAACACTTTGCATTTGACCTTCTAGGTTGAGGTCTTGCTTGATGCCGCCTCGGCCGATAAGGGCAGATGCCTAGGCAGACGTTACGTGGGAGGCTACGGCTTGACGTATTGCACAGAGAGAAAAGGGTTAGTAAAGAGCCAGCGCATTTTGTTGGGATCCTCCAAAGTCCCGTCAAAAATGGTGATGTACCCTGTGCCCTGACAGCAAGTGAGCAGAATAGTACTTGGAAGCACATTGAGTTTAGCCAAAGGAATTGTGGCGAAAGCTAGGAAAGAGTGGTCAGAGCCTGCTAGCTGTAAGAGGCCTCAAAGCAGCAGAGTGCGGTAGCCCGGCTAGCTCAGTCGGTAGAGCATGAGACTCTTAATCTCAGGGTCGTGGGTTCGAGCCCCACGTTGGGCGTGCCTTTTTTTGGCCGAGTCAAAGGCCTTTGCAAAAGGTGTCAGTATCTCCAGTTCCTTCAAGCGCACTGCACAATCACACCTTTACCATATCTAGTGGCTTGGCTTCCTTTCTCTCCACCAATGGGGAAATATTTCTAGCTCATCCTCCTAGAGGTGACTTGGTACCGGCAGCAAATGGACCTTGCGCAGCAGGGGGTCTGTGGAGTCAATGTCATGGGTGGCCTTAGTTCTACACAGCCAGCAGCATGCTTGCTGCACAGCCTTGCGTTGGTGGTATAGTGGTGAGCATAGCTGCCTTCCAAGCAGTTGACCCGGGTTCGATTCCCGGCCAACGCAGTCTTCTTCTTTGCGCCCTTGACAAAACACCACAGGGCCAAAGCTCCTTCAAGAAAGCTCCTAAGTTGTCTTGCCTTAGTGACAACAGTGCAAAGATTCCGCCGCATCCCAACAGGCTCCGGCCTCATGCTTTAACTCGCTCAAGGAGTACAGCATTATCCAGGGACAAGGTTCAGCCATTTCAAACACTCATTCACAAACAATCAACTCTGGCACACACACAGCATTGCTAAGTAGCTGGCTACCATTCCAACACCCTCAACTGGCAAGATAACTGGCAGCATTTTGAAGAATGCTAAAGAATTTCTCAACAAGGAATGGAGACTGAAGTCGGAGCCAGAAGAAACAAGCATGTCCCATGATGTCATAGGCCTTTTCACTTGGATACACTTTGCGCAGGCTATTGACATTGTGGGAAACCTCTGCAATGAGGGAAGACTCTTGACAGCCAAAAAGAACTAAAGCTTGACCAAGTGCATTCATTGCTGGCCCTTTGACTCAAGCAAGCCCATTTCAAGTACCCCAATGACTTTTACAGACAGAAACACGCCGCTGCCATGGGATCACTTGTGTTTCCCATTGTAGCTAACCTGTGCATGGAGCAGCTGGACAAGAGAGACTTGAATTGTTCCACGGGGAAAAGACCAAGTCGTTTGTTAAGGCATGTGGATTATACTTGGGTCAAGATTAGAGCATCAGAAACACAAGCTTTTAGTGAACGCATCAAGTCAGTGGACCAATACATCAAGTGTACACGGGAAGAGGCACTGAATAGCAAATGACCCCTTTTGGACGGCGTCTTGCAAGGCAAGGAAGGGGCTGACTTGGGCAGGGAGGTCTCCGGGAAACCTACCCACACAGACCGTTATCTGCCCTTTGACTCACACCACCCACTGGAACACAAGCTGGGGCTTCTTAGGACTCTGCAATATCCGGCTGACATGGTAGCAACAAAAAGAGTCTAAAGACAAAAGAACACAGATGTAACGGCACCCTTGCCAGGGACGCTGGCATGTTTGCCCCGGTTTCCCTTTACTTCGCCCCGCAGCCAGGCACACTGTATTTCTTCAGCCACATACACACACGCGCAAACGCTCCTTGTCTTCAATCACCGGACTTGGGGATGTTTGTTTTTGGAGTTTTCCTGTAGAGCTGGGGACAGGGAATTGTAGTGGGATACTCCAAAATTAGAACTTTTCACACTGAGGACATCTAGCTGATCTCTTAGTTAAGCGGTATTGACGTCCTGACTGGCTTCAGGCCCTCAGGTCCACCCACCTGGGGCCGCATAGCAGCCTGCGCCAGGCGAGGCAGCCTGCCTCCAGCCCAGCTGTTCGGCCCTCTCCCAGGAAAGAGGCTGAGCCCATGTGCTGGCAGAACATACATGCCACTCCCAGCATGCCACTGGAATGCCCCCCCTTGCAAATGGCCAGGGCTGCATCCATATTCATGCTGTTCGTTTGCCTAGCCCCCACCCATGTTCTGGAAAGCTCTCACAGCTTCCCGAAGGCGGGAAGAACTCTGACAAACTCAAACAACATCAGAGAATCATCAGCAGACCCGACTAATCCATCGCAGCAATTTGTTAAGCAGAATACCACACTGAATTGACCTGACAGCCTCTCTGGTAAGCAGAGGCCAACTATACAAATCCTAGCACATGACTAGGAGGGTGCTACCGTGACATCTCAGGAGGGCTTTGAAAGCTTGTGGCTACCCAAACTGGGTCTTGGTTAAAACCTCCGCAAGCTCAGGAAAACAAACTGGGGAGAAGCAGAACACTTGGAGAAATATAGTCATCCCGTATGGAACTGGAGTGTCGGAAAAAGTCAGAAGGATCTTTAAGAAACATCGCATCCCTGTGTACTTCAAGGCCAGCAATACACTGGGACAGGAGCTTGTCCATCCACACTATCTGTCTTCCACATTATTAACACCTCTCTCCAGGCCATTTGACATCAATTGACGCCTTTAGCCAGGTCAATCTAGGCACTATTAGCTATGCAGGCTTCCTGACACCCAACAAGGGGATGATGTAACTTGAAAAAGGGCGCCTCCACAATTCTCACACCTCCCCTCCTGTTCCTGGACAATCAACATGGACACATTCCATGGTAATTGGTCTAAGGCCTCTTCAGGTGTGAATAGAAACGCTGGGGTTTGTTCCTGCGAAGAGGTGGCTTGACTAAACTACGAAAGATCTTCAACATTCCAGAAGTAGACCAATTGAATGCGACATATTACTAGTCCGTTTTCAAGGAATGTGGTCAGTGAAGGATCAATTGGCAGCCGTGTGAGGCGAGCCAAAGGACACGCTTTGTCTTCCTAGGTGGGTGTCAGACTTGGCAGCGGTCCCGGCTAAGGTAATGAGAAAAGGTGAGCGTCCCTGGGTGGGCTCGAACCACCAACCTTTCGGTTAACAGCCGAACGCGCTAACCGATTGCACCACAGAGACCACACACAGAGCGTGCTTGAACTGGCCCGAAGGAGAAATGAAAGATCAACTCAAGGTGCCTAAAAAGCTTCCCAATTGCACATTTGCAGAGCTGAGGGATTGCCTTCTTTCTAAAAGGAAGTGACGCGGGCTAAAAAGCCCTTCCTTCGAGCCGGAATTGAACCAGCGACCTAAGGATTGCTACTTTACCTACTACAGTCCTCCGCTCTACCAGCTGAGCTATCGAAGGGAAGTCGGATGGGTGAGGTAACACGTGACCCCTGCAAATGCAAAGCCAGTGCTGAACACTTTGCATTTGACCTTCTAGGTTGAGGTCTTGCTTGATGCCGCCTCGGCCGATAAGGGCAGATGCCTAGGCAGACGTTACGTGGGAGGCTACGGCTTGACGTATTGCACAGAGAGAAAAGGGTTAGTAAAGAGCCAGCGCATTTTGTTGGGATCCTCCAAAGTCCCGTCAAAAATGGTGATGTACCCTGTGCCCTGACAGCAAGTGAGCAGAATAGTACTTGGAAGCACATTGAGTTTAGCCAAAGGAATTGTGGCGAAAGCTAGGAAAGAGTGGTCAGAGCCTGCTAGCTGTAAGAGGCCTCAAAGCAGCAGCGTGCAGTAGCCCGGCTAGCTCAGTCGGTAGAGCATGAGACTCTTAATCTCAGGGTCGTGGGTTCGAGCCCCACGTTGGGCGTGCCTTTTTTTGGCCGAGTCAAAGGCCTTTGCAAAAGGTGTCAGTATCTCCAGTTCCTTCAAGCGCACTGCACAATCACACCTTTACCATATCTAGTGGCTTGGCTTCCTTTCTCTCCACCAATGGGGAAATATTTCTAGCTCATCCTCCTAGAGGTGACTTGGTACGGCAGCAAATGGACCTTGCGCAGCAGGGGGTCTGTGGAGTCAATGTCATGGGTGGCCTTAGTTCTACACAGCCAGCAGCATGCTAGCTGCACAGCCTTGCGTTGGTGGTATAGTGGTGAGCATAGCTGCCTTCCAAGCAGTTGACCCGGGTTCGATTCCCGGCCAACGCAGTCTTCTTCTTTGCGCCCTTGACAAAACACCACAGGGCCAAAGCTCCTTCAAGAAAGCTCCTAAGTTGTCTTGCCTTAGTGACAACAGTGCAAAGATTCCGCCGCATCCCAACAGGCTCCGGCCTCATGCTTTAACTCGCTCAAGGAGTACAGCATTATCCAGGGACAAGGTTCAGCCATTTCAAACACTCATTCACAAACAATCAACTCTGGCACACACACAGCATTGCTAAGTAGCTGGCTACCATTCCAACACCCTCAACTGGCAAGATAACTGGCAGCATTTTGAAGAATGCTAAAGAATTTCTCAACAAGGAATGGAGACTGAAGTCGGAGCCAGAAGAAACAAGCATGTCCCATGATGTCATAGGCCTTTTCACTTGGATACACTTTGCGCAGGCTATTGACATTGTGGGAAACCTCTGCAATGAGGGAAGACTCTTGACAGCCAAAAAGAACTAAAGCTTGACCAAGTGCATTCATTGCTGGCCCTTTGACTCAAGCAAGCCCATTTCAAGTACCCCAATGACTTTTACAGACAGAAACACGCCGCTGCCATGGGATCACTTGTGTTTCCCATTGTAGCTAACCTGTGCATGGAGCAGCTGGACAAGAGAGACTTGAATTGTTCCACGGGGAAAAGACCAAGTCGTTTGTTAAGGCATGTGGATTATACTTGGGTCAAGATTAGAGCATCAGAAACACAAGCTTTTAGTGAACGCATCAAGTCAGTGGACCAATACATCAAGTGTACACGGGAAGAGGCACTGAATAGCAAATGACCCCTTTTGGACGGCGTCTTGCAAGGCAAGGAAGGGGCTGACTTGGGCAGGGAGGTCTCCGGGAAACCTACCCACACAGACCGTTATCTGCCCTTTGACTCACACCACCCACTGGAACACAAGCTGGGGCTTCTTAGGACTCTGCAATATCCGGCTGACATGGTAGCAACAAAAAGAGTCTAAAGACAAAAGAACACAGATGTAACGGCACCCTTGCCAGGGACGCTGGCATGTTTGCCCCGGTTTCCCTTTACTTCGCCCCGCAGCCAGGCACACTGTATTTCTTCAGCCACATGCACACACGCGCAAACGCTCCTTGTCTTCAATCACCGGACTTGGGGATGTTTGTTTTTGGAGTTTTCCTGTAGAGCTGGGGACAGGGAATTGTAGTGGGATACTCCAAAATTAGAACTTTTCACACTGAGGACATCTAGCTGATCTCTTAGTTAAGCGGTATTGACGTCCTGACTGGCTTCAGGCCCTCAGGTCCACCCACCTGGGGCCGCATAGCAGCCTGCGGCAGGCGAGGCAGCCTGCCTCCAGCCCAGCTGTTCGGCCCTCTCCCAGGAAAGAGGCTGAGCCCATGTGCTGGCAGAACATACATGCCACTCCCAGCATGCCACTGGAATGCCCCCCCTTGCAAATGGCCAGGGCTGCATCCATATTCATGCTGTTCGTTTGCCTAGCCCCCACCCATGTTCTGGAAAGCTCTCACAGCTTCCCGAAGGCGGGAAGAACTCTGACAAACTCAAACAACATCAGAGAATCATCAGCAGACCCGACTAATCCATCGCAGCAATCTGTTAAGCAGAATACCACACTGAATTGACCTGACAGCCTCTCTGGTAAGCAGAGGCCAACTATACAAATCCTAGCACATGACTAGGAGGGTGCTACCGTGACATCTCAGGAGGGCTTTGAAAGCTTGTGGCTACCCAGACTGGGTCTTGGTTAAAACCTCCGCAAGCTCAGGAAAACAAACTGGGGAGAAGCAGAACACTTGGAGAAATATAGTCATCCCGTATGGAACTGGAGTGTCGGAAAAAGTCAGAAGGATCTTTAAGAAACATCGCATCCCTGTGTACTTCAAGGCCAGCAATACACTGGGACACGAGCTTGTCCATCCACACTATCTGTCTTCCACATTATTAACACCTCTCTCCAGGCCATTTGACATCAATTGACGCCTTTAGCCAGGTCAATCTAGGCACTATTAGCTATGCAGGCTTCCTGACACCCAACAAGGGGATGATGTAACTTGAAAAAGGGCGCCTCCACAATTCTCACACCTCCCCTCCTGTTCCTGGACAATCAACATGGACACATTCCATGGTAATTGGTCTAAGGCCTCTTCAGGTGTGAATAGAAACGCTGGGGTTTGTTCCTGCGAAGAGGTGGCTTGACTAAACTACGAAAGATCTTCAACATTCCAGAAGTAGACCAATTGAATGCGACATATTACTAGTCCGTTTTCAAGGAATGTGGTCAGTGAAGGATCAATTGGCAGCCGTGTGAGGCGAGCCAAAGGACACGCTTTGTCTTCCTAGGTGGGTGTCAGACTTGGCAGCGGTCCCGGCTAAGGTAATGAGAAAAGGTGAGCGTCCCTGGGTGGGCTAGAACCACCAACCTTTCGGTTAACAGCCGAACACGCTAACCGATTGCGCCACAGAGACCACACACGGAGCGTGCTTGAACTGGCCCGAAGGAGAAATGAAAGATCAACTCAAGGTGCCTAAAAAGCTTCCCAATTGCACATTTGTAGAGCTGAGGGATTGCCTTCTTTCTAAAAGGAAGTGACGCGGGCTAAAAAGCCCTTCCTTCGAGCCGGAATTGAACCAGCGACCTAAGGATTGCTACTTTATCTACTACAGTCCTCCGCTCTACCAGCTGAGCTATCGAAGGGAAGTCGGATGGGTGGGGTAGCACTTGACCCCTGCAAATGCAAAGCCAGTGCTGAACACTTTGCATTTGACCTTCTAGGTTGAGGTCTTGCTTGATGCCGCCTCGGCCGATAAGGGCAGATGCCTAGGCAGACGTTACGTGGGAGGCTACGGCTTGACGTATTGCACAGAGAGAAAAGGGTTAGTAAAGAGCCAGCGCATTTTGTTGGGATCCTCCAAAGTCCCGTCAAAAATGGTGATGTACCCTGTGCCCGGACAGCAAGTGAGCAGAATAGTACTTGGAAGCACATTGAGTTTAGCCAAAGGAATTGTGGCGAAAGCTAGGAAAGAGTGGTCAGAGCCTGCTAGCTGTAAGAGGCCTCAAAGCAGCAGAGTACGGTAGCCCAGCTAGCTCAGTCGGTAGAGCATGAGACTCTTAATCTCAGGGTCGTGGGTTCGAGCCCCACGTTGGGCGTGCCTTTTTTTGGCCGAGTCAAAGGCCTTTGCAAAAGGTGTCAGTATCTCCAGTTCCTTCAAGCGCACTGCACAATCACACCTTTACCATATCTAGTGGCTTGGCTTCCTTTCTCTCCACCAATGGGGAAATATTTCTAGCTCATCCTCCTAGAGGTGACTTGGTACCGGCAGCAAATGGACCTTGCGCAGCAGGGGGTCTGTGGAGTCAATGTCATGGGTGGCCTTAGTTCTACACAGCCAGCAGCATGCTTGCTGCACAGCCTTGCGTTGGTGGTATAGTGGTGAGCATAGCTGCCTTCCAAGCAGTTGACCCGGGTTCGATTCCCGGCCAACGCAGTCTTCTTCTTTGCGCCCTTGACAAAACACCACAGGGCCAAAGCTCCTTCAAGAAAGCTCCTAAGTTGTCTTGCCTTAGTGACAACAGTGCAAAGATTCCGCCGCATCCCAACAGGCTCCGGCCTCATGCTTTAACTCGCTCAAGGAGTACAGCATTATCCAGGGACAAGGTTCAGCCATTTCAAACACTCATTCACAAACAATCAACTCTGGCACACACACAGCATTGCTAAGTAGCTGGCTACCATTCCAACACCCTCAACTGGCAAGATAACTGGCAGCATTTTGAAGAATGCTAAAGAATTTCTCAACAAGGAATGGAGACTGAAGTCGGAGCCAGAAGAAACAAGCATGTCCCATGATGTCATAGGCCTTTTCACTTGGATACACTTTGCGCAGGCTATTGACATTGTGGGAAACCTCTGCAATGAGGGAAGACTCTTGACAGCCAAAAAGAACTAAAGCTTGACCAAGTGCATTCATTGCTGGCCCTTTGACTCAAGCAAGCCCATTTCAAGTACCCCAATGACTTTTACAGACAGAAACACGCCGCTGCCATGGGATCACTTGTGTTTCCCATTGTAGCTAACCTGTGCATGGAGCAGCTGGACAAGAGAGACTTGAATTGTTCCACGGGGAAAAGACCAAGTCGTTTGTTAAGGCATGTGGATTATACTTGGGTCAAGATTAGAGCATCAGAAACACAAGCTTTTAGTGAACGCATCAAGTCAGTGGACCAATACATCAAGTGTACACGGGAAGAGGCACTGAATAGCAAATGACCCCTTTTGGACGGCGTCTTGCAAGGCAAGGAAGGGGCTGACTTGGGCAGGGAGGTCTCCGGGAAACCTACCCACACAGACCGTTATCTGCCCTTTGACTCACACCACCCACTGGAACACAAGCTGGGGCTTCTTAGGACTCTGCAATATCCGGCTGACATGGTAGCAACAAAAAGAGTCTAAAGACAAAAGAACACAGATGTAACGGCACCCTTGCCAGGGACGCTGGCATGTTTGCCCCGGTTTCCCTTTACTTCGCCCCGCAGCCAGGCACACTGTATTTCTTCAGCCACATGCACACACGCGCAAACGCTCCTTGTCTTCAATCACCGGACTTGGGGATGTTTGTTTTTGGAGTTTTCCTGTAGAGCTGGGGACAGGGAATTGTAGTGGGATACTCCAAAATTAGAACTTTTCACACTGAGGACATCTAGCTGATCTCTTAGTTAAGCGGTATTGACGTCCTGACTGGCTTCAGGCCCTCAGGTCCACCCACCTGGGGCCGCATAGCAGCCTGCGCCAGGCGAGGCAGCCTGCCTCCAGCCCAGCTGTTCGGCCCTCTCCCAGGAAAGAGGCTGAGCCCATGTGCTGGCAGAACATACATGCCACTCCCAGCATGCCACTGGAATGCCCCCCCTTGCAAATGGCCAGGGCTGCATCCATATTCATGCTGTTCGTTTGCCTAGCCCCCACCCATGTTCTGGAAAGCTCTCACAGCTTCCCGAAGGCGGGAAGAACTCTGACAAACTCAAACAACATCAGAGAATCATCAGCAGACCCGACTAATCCATCGCAGCAATCTGTTAAGCAGAATACCACACTGAATTGACCTGACAGCCTCTCTGGTAAGCAGAGGCCAACTATACAAATCCTAGCACATGACTAGGAGGGTGCTACCGTGACATCTCAGGAGGGCTTTGAAAGCTTGTGGCTACCCAGACTGGGTCTTGGTTAAAACCTCCGCAAGCTCAGGAAAACAAACTGGGGAGAAGCAGAACACTTGGAGAAATATAGTCATCCCGTATGGAACTGGAGTGTCGGAAAAAGTCAGAAGGATCTTTAAGAAACATCGCATCCCTGTGTACTTCAAGGCCAGCAATACACTGGGACACGAGCTTGTCCATCCACACTATCTGTCTTCCACATTATTAACACCTCTCTCCAGGCCATTTGACATCAATTGACGCCTTTAGCCAGGTCAATCTAGGCACTATTAGCTATGCAGGCTTCCTGACACCCAACAAGGGGATGATGTAACTTGAAAAAGGGCGCCTCCACAATTCTCACACCTCCCCTCCTGTTCCTGGACAATCAACATGGACACATTCCATGGTAATTGGTCTAAGGCCTCTTCAGGTGTGAATAGAAACGCTGGGGTTTGTTCCTGCGAAGAGGTGGCTTGACTAAACTACGAAAGATCTTCAACATTCCAGAAGTAGACCAATTGAATGCGACATATTACTAGTCCGTTTTCAAGGAATGTGGTCAGTGAAGGATCAATTGGCAGCCGTGTGAGGCGAGCCAAAGGACACGCTTTGTCTTCCTAGGTGGGTGTCAGACTTGGCAGCGGTCCCGGCTAAGGTAATGAGAAAAGGTGAGCGTCCCTGGGTGGGCTCGAACCACCAACCTTTCGGTTAACAGCCGAACGCGCTAACCGATTGCACCACAGAGACCACACACAGAGCGTGCTTGAACTGGCCCGAAGGAGAAATGAAAGATCAACTCAAGGTGCCTAAAAAGCTTCCCAATTGCACATTTGCAGAGCTGAGGGATTGCCTTCTTTCTAAAAGGAAGTGACGCGGGCTAAAAAGCCCTTCCTTCGAGCCGGAATTGAACCAGCGACCTAAGGATTGCTACTTTACCTACTACAGTCCTCCGCTCTACCAGCTGAGCTATCGAAGGGAAGTCGGATGGGTGAGGTAACACGTGACCCCTGCAAATGCAAAGCCAGTGCTGAACACTTTGCATTTGACCTTCTAGGTTGAGGTCTTGCTTGATGCCGCCTCGGCCGATAAGGGCAGATGCCTAGGCAGACGTTACGTGGGAGGCTACGGCTTGACGTATTGCACAGAGAGAAAAGGGTTAGTAAAGAGCCAGCGCATTTTGTTGGGATCCTCCAAAGTCCCGTCAAAAATGGTGATGTACCCTGTGCCCTGACAGCAAGTGAGCAGAATAGTACTTGGAAGCACATTGAGTTTAGCCAAAGGAATTGTGGCGAAAGCTAGGAAAGAGTGGTCAGAGCCTGCTAGCTGTAAGAGGCCTCAAAGCAGCAGCGTGCAGTAGCCCGGCTAGCTCAGTCGGTAGAGCATGAGACTCTTAATCTCAGGGTCGTGGGTTCGAGCCCCACGTTGGGCGTGCCTTTTTTTGGCCGAGTCAAAGGCCTTTGCAAAAGGTGTCAGTATCTCCAGTTCCTTCAAGCGCACTGCACAATCACACCTTTACCATATCTAGTGGCTTGGCTTCCTTTCTCTCCACCAATGGGGAAATATTTCTAGCTCATCCTCCTAGAGGTGACTTGGTACGGCAGCAAATGGACCTTGCGCAGCAGGGGGTCTGTGGAGTCAATGTCATGGGTGGCCTTAGTTCTACACAGCCAGCAGCATGCTAGCTGCACAGCCTTGCGTTGGTGGTATAGTGGTGAGCATAGCTGCCTTCCAAGCAGTTGACCCGGGTTCGATTCCCGGCCAACGCAGTCTTCTTCTTTGCGCCCTTGACAAAACACCACAGGGCCAAAGCTCCTTCAAGAAAGCTCCTAAGTTGTCTTGCCTTAGTGACAACAGTGCAAAGATTCCGCCGCATCCCAACAGGCTCCGGCCTCATGCTTTAACTCGCTCAAGGAGTACAGCATTATCCAGGGACAAGGTTCAGCCATTTCAAACACTCATTCACAAACAATCAACTCTGGCACACACACAGCATTGCTAAGTAGCTGGCTACCATTCCAACACCCTCAACTGGCAAGATAACTGGCAGCATTTTGAAGAATGCTAAAGAATTTCTCAACAAGGAATGGAGACTGAAGTCGGAGCCAGAAGAAACAAGCATGTCCCATGATGTCATAGGCCTTTTCACTTGGATACACTTTGCGCAGGCTATTGACATTGTGGGAAACCTCTGCAATGAGGGAAGACTCTTGACAGCCAAAAAGAACTAAAGCTTGACCAAGTGCATTCATTGCTGGCCCTTTGACTCAAGCAAGCCCATTTCAAGTACCCCAATGACTTTTACAGACAGAAACACGCCGCTGCCATGGGATCACTTGTGTTTCCCATTGTAGCTAACCTGTGCATGGAGCAGCTGGACAAGAGAGACTTGAATTGTTCCACGGGGAAAAGACCAAGTCGTTTGTTAAGGCATGTGGATTATACTTGGGTCAAGATTAGAGCATCAGAAACACAAGCTTTTAGTGAACGCATCAAGTCAGTGGACCAATACATCAAGTGTACACGGGAAGAGGCACTGAATAGCAAATGACCCCTTTTGGACGGCGTCTTGCAAGGCAAGGAAGGGGCTGACTTGGGCAGGGAGGTCTCCGGGAAACCTACCCACACAGACCGTTATCTGCCCTTTGACTCACACCACCCACTGGAACACAAGCTGGGGCTTCTTAGGACTCTGCAATATCCGGCTGACATGGTAGCAACAAAAAGAGTCTAAAGACAAAAGAACACAGATGTAACGGCACCCTTGCCAGGGACGCTGGCATGTTTGCCCCGGTTTCCCTTTACTTCGCCCCGCAGCCAGGCACACTGTATTTCTTCAGCCACATGCACACACGCGCAAACGCTCCTTGTCTTCAATCACCGGACTTGGGGATGTTTGTTTTTGGAGTTTTCCTGTAGAGCTGGGGACAGGGAATTGTAGTGGGATACTCCAAAATTAGAACTTTTCACACTGAGGACATCTAGCTGATCTCTTAGTTAAGCGGTATTGACGTCCTGACTGGCTTCAGGCCCTCAGGTCCACCCACCTGGGGCCGCATAGCAGCCTGCGCCAGGCGAGGCAGCCTGCCTCCAGCCCAGCTGTTCGGCCCTCTCCCAGGAAAGAGGCTGAGCCCATGTGCTGGCAGAACATACATGCCACTCCCAGCATGCCACTGGAATGCCCCCCCTTGCAAATGGCCAGGGCTGCATCCATATTCATGCTGTTCGTTTGCCTAGCCCCCACCCATGTTCTGGAAAGCTCTCACAGCTTCCCGAAGGCGGGAAGAACTCTGACAAACTCAAACAACATCAGAGAATCATCAGCAGACCCGACTAATCCATCGCAGCAATCTGTTAAGCAGAATACCACACTGAATTGACCTGACAGCCTCTCTGGTAAGCAGAGGCCAACTATACAAATCCTAGCACATGACTAGGAGGGTGCTACCGTGACATCTCAGGAGGGCTTTGAAAGCTTGTGGCTACCCAGACTGGGTCTTGGTTAAAACCTCCGCAAGCTCAGGAAAACAAACTGGGGAGAAGCAGAACACTTGGAGAAATATAGTCATCCCGTATGGAACTGGAGTGTCGGAAAAAGTCAGAAGGATCTTTAAGAAACATCGCATCCCTGTGTACTTCAAGGCCAGCAATACACTGGGACACGAGCTTGTCCATCCACACTATCTGTCTTCCACATTATTAACACCTCTCTCCAGGCCATTTGACATCAATTGACGCCTTTAGCCAGGTCAATCTAGGCACTATTAGCTATGCAGGCTTCCTGACACCCAACAAGGGGATGATGTAACTTGAAAAAGGGCGCCTCCACAATTCTCACACCTCCCCTCCTGTTCCTGGACAATCAACATGGACACATTCCATAGTAATTGGTCTAAGGCCTCTTCAGGTGTGAATAGAAACGCTGGGGTTTGTTCCTGCGAAGAGGTGGCTTGACTAAACTACGAAAGATCTTCAACATTCCAGAAGTAGACCAATTGAATGCGACATATTACTAGTCCGTTTTCAAGGAATGTGGTCAGTGAAGGATCAATTGGCAGCCGTGTGAGGCGAGCCAAAGGACACGCTTTGTCTTCCTAGGTGGGTGTCAGACTTGGCAGCGGTCCCGGCTAAGGTAATGAGAAAAGGTGAGCGTCCCTGGGTGGGCTCGAACCACCAACCTTTCGGTTAACAGCCGAACGCGCTAACCGATTGCACCACAGAGACCACACACAGAGCGTGCTTGAACTGGCCCGAAGGAGAAATGAAAGATCAACTCAAGGTGCCTAAAAAGCTTCCCAATTGCACATTTGCAGAGCTGAGGGATTGCCTTCTTTCTAAAAGGAAGTGACGCGGGCTAAAAAGCCCTTCCTTCGAGCCGGAATTGAACCAGCGACCTAAGGATTGCTACTTTACCTACTACAGTCCTCCGCTCTACCAGCTGAGCTATCGAAGGGAAGTCGGATGGGTGAGGTAACACGTGACCCCTGCAAATGCAAAGCCAGTGCTGAACACTTTGCATTTGACCTTCTAGGTTGAGGTCTTGCTTGATGCCGCCTCGGCCGATAAGGGCAGATGCCTAGGCAGACGTTACGTGGGAGGCTACGGCTTGACGTATTGCACAGAGAGAAAAGGGTTAGTAAAGAGCCAGCGCATTTTGTTGGGATCCTCCAAAGTCCCGTCAAAAATGGTGATGTACCCTGTGCCCTGACAGCAAGTGAGCAGAATAGTACTTGGAAGCACATTGAGTTTAGCCAAAGGAATTGTGGCGAAAGCTAGGAAAGAGTGGTCAGAGCCTGCTAGCTGTAAGAGGCCTCAAAGCAGCAGCGTGCAGTAGCCCGGCTAGCTCAGTCGGTAGAGCATGAGACTCTTAATCTCAGGGTCGTGGGTTCGAGCCCCACGTTGGGCGTGCCTTTTTTTGGCCGAGTCAAAGGCCTTTGCAAAAGGTGTCAGTATCTCCAGTTCCTTCAAGCGCACTGCACAATCACACCTTTACCATATCTAGTGGCTTGGCTTCCTTTCTCTCCACCAATGGGGAAATATTTCTAGCTCATCCTCCTAGAGGTGACTTGGTACGGCAGCAAATGGACCTTGCGCAGCAGGGGGTCTGTGGAGTCAATGTCATGGGTGGCCTTAGTTCTACACAGCCAGCAGCATGCTTGCTGCACAGCCTTGCGTTGGTGGTATAGTGGTGAGCATAGCTGCCTTCCAAGCAGTTGACCCGGGTTCAATTCCCGGCCAACGCAGTCTTCTTCTTTGCGCCCTTGACAAAACACCACAGGGCCAAAGCTCCTTCAAGAAAGCTCCTAAGTTGTCTTGCCTTAGTGACAACAGTGCAAAGATTCCGCCGCATCCCAACAGGCTCCGGCCTCATGCTTTAACTCGCTCAAGGAGTACAGCATTATCCAGGGACAAGGTTCAGCCATTTCAAACACTCATTCACAAACAATCAACTCTGGCACACACACAGCATTGCTAAGTAGCTGGCTACCATTCCAACACCCTCAACTGGCAAGATAACTGGCAGCATTTTGAAGAATGCTAAAGAATTTCTCAACAAGGAATGGAGACTGAAGTCGGAGCCAGAAGAAACAAGCATGTCCCATGATGTCACAGGCCTTTTCACTTGGATACACTTTGCGCAGGCTATTGACATTGTGGGAAACCTCTGCAATGAGGGAAGACTCTTGACAGCCAAAAAGAACTAAAGCTTGACCAAGTGCATTCATTGCTGGCCCTTTGACTCAAGCAAGCCCATTTCAAGTACCCCAATGACTTTTACAGACAGAAACACGCCGCTGCCATGGGATCACTTGTGTTTCCCATTGTAGCTAACCTGTGCATGGAGCAGCTGGACAAGAGAGACTTGAATTGTTCCACGGGGAAAAGACCAAGTCGTTTGTTAAGGCATGTGGATTATACTTGGGTCAAGATTAGAGCATCAGAAACACAAGCTTTTAGTGAACGCATCAAGTCAGTGGACCAATACATCAAGTGTACACGGGAAGAGGCACTGAATAGCAAATGACCCCTTTTGGACGGCGTCTTGCAAGGCAAGGAAGGGGCTGACTTGGGCAGGGAGGTCTCCGGGAAACCTACCCACACAGACCGTTATCTGCCCTTTGACTCACACCACCCACTGGAACACAAGCTGGGGCTTCTTAGGACTCTGCAATATCCGGCTGACATGGTAGCAACAAAAAGAGTCTAAAGACAAAAGAACACAGATGTAACGGCACCCTTGCCAGGGACGCTGGCATGTTTGCCCCGGTTTCCCTTTACTTCGCCCCGCAGCCAGGCACACTGTATTTCTTCAGCCACATGCACACATGCGCAAACGCTCCTTGTCTTCAATCACCGGACTTGGGGATGTTTGTTTTTGGAGTTTTCCTGTAGAGCTGGGGACAGGGAATTGTAGTGGGATACTCCAAAATTAGAACTTTTCACACTGAGGACATCTAGCTGATCTCTTAGTTAAGCGGTATTGACGTCCTGACTGGCTTCAGGCCCTCAGGTCCACCCACCTGGGGCCGCATAGCAGCCTGCGCCAGGCGAGGCAGCCTGCCTCCAGCCCAGCTGTTCGGCCCTCTCCCAGGAAAGAGGCTGAGCCCATGTGCTGGCAGAACATACATGCCACTCCCAGCATGCCACTGGAATGCCCCCCCTTGCAAATGGCCAGGGCTGCATCCATATTCATGCTGTTCGTTTGCCTAGCCCCCACCCATGTTCTGGAAAGCTCTCACAGCTTCCCGAAGGCGGGAAGAACTCTGACAAACTCAAACAACATCAGAGAATCATCAGCAGACCCGACTAATCCATCGCAGCAATCTGTTAAGCAGAATACCACACTGAATTGACCTGACAGCCTCTCTGGTAAGCAGAGGCCAACTATACAAATCCTAGCACATGACTAGGAGGGTGCTACCGTGACATCTCAGGAGGGCTTTGAAAGCTTGTGGCTACCCAGACTGGGTCTTGGTTAAAACCTCCGCAAGCTCAGGAAAACAAACTGGGGAGAAGCAGAACACTTGGAGAAATATAGTCATCCCGTATGGAACTGGAGTGTCGGAAAAAGTCAGAAGGATCTTTAAGAAACATCGCATCCCTGTGTACTTCAAGGCCAGCAATACACTGGGACACGAGCTTGTCCATCCACACTATCTGTCTTCCACATTATTAACACCTCTCTCCAGGCCATTTGACATCAATTGACGCCTTTAGCCAGGTCAATCTAGGCACTATTAGCTATGCAGGCTTCCTGACACCCAACAAGGGGATGATGTAACTTGAAAAAGGGCGCCTCCACAATTCTCACACCTCCCCTCCTGTTCCTGGACAATCAACATGGACACATTCCATGGTAATTGGTCTAAGGCCTCTTCAGGTGTGAATAGAAACGCTGGGGTTTGTTCCTGCGAAGAGGTGGCTTGACTAAACTACGAAAGATCTTCAACATTCCAGAAGTAGACCAATTGAATGCGACATATTACTAGTCCGTTTTCAAGGAATGTGGTCAGTGAAGGATCAATTGGCAGCCGTGTGAGGCGAGCCAAAGGACACGCTTTGTCTTCCTAGGTGGGTGTCAGACTTGGCAGCGGTCCCGGCTAAGGTAATGAGAAAAGGTGAGCGTCCCTGGGTGGGCTCGAACCACCAACCTTTCGGTTAACAGCCGAACGCGCTAACCGATTGCACCACAGAGACCACACACAGAGCGTGCTTGAACTGGCCCGAAGGAGAAATGAAAGATCAACTCAAGGTGCCTAAAAAGCTTCCCAATTGCACATTTGCAGAGCTGAGGGATTGCCTTCTTTCTAAAAGGAAGTGACGCGGGCTAAAAAGCCCTTCCTTCGAGCAGGAATTGAACCAGCGACCTAAGGATTGCTACTTTATCTTCTACAGTCCTCCGCTCTACCAGCTGAGCTATCGAAGGGATGTCGGATGGGTGAGGTAACACGTGACCCCTGCAAATGCAAAGCCAGTGCTGAACACTTTGCATTTGACCTTCTAGGTTGAGGTCTTGCTTGATGCCGCCTCGGCCGATAAGGGCAGATGCCTAGGCAGACGTTACGTGGGAGGCTACGGCTTGACGTATTGCACAGAGAGAAAAGGGTTAGTAAAGAGCCAGCGCATTTTGTTGGGATCCTCCAAAGTCCCGTCAAAAATGGTGATGTACCCTGTGCCCTGACAGCAAGTGAGCAGAATAGTACTTGGAAGCACATTGAGTTTAGCCAAAGGAATTGTGGCGAAAGCTAGGAAAGAGTGGTCAGAGCCTGCTAGCTGAGACTCTTAATCTCAGGGTCGTGGGTTCGAGCCCCACGTTGGGCGTGCCTTTTTTTGGCCGAGTCAAAGGCCTTTGCAAAAGGTGTCAGTATCTCCAGTTCCTTCAAGCGCACTGCACAATCACACCTTTACCATATCTAGTGGCTTGGCTTCCTTTCTCTCCACCAATGGGGAAATATTTCTAGCTCATCCTCCTAGAGGTGACTTGGTACGGCAGCAAATGGACCTTGCGCAGCAGGGGGTCTGTGGAGTCAATGTCATGGGTGGCCTTAGTTCTACACAGCCAGCAGCATGCTTGCTGCACAGCCTTGCGTTGGTGGTATAGTGGTGAGCATAGCTGCCTTCCAAGCAGTTGACCCGGGTTCGATTCCCGGCCAACGCAGTCTTCTTCTTTGCGCCCTTGACAAAACACCACAGGGCCAAAGCTCCTTCAAGAAAGCTCCTAAGTTGTCTTGCCTTAGTGACAACAGTGCAAAGATTCCGCCGCATCCCAACAGGCTCCGGCCTCATGCTTTAACTCGCTCAAGGAGTACAGCATTATCCAGGGACAAGGTTCAGCCATTTCAAACACTCATTCACAAACAATCAACTCTGGCACACACACAGCATTGCTAAGTAGCTGGCTACCATTCCAACACCCTCAACTGGCAAGATAACTGGCAGCATTTTGAAGAATGCTAAAGAATTTCTCAACAAGGAATGGAGACTGAAGTCGGAGCCAGAAGAAACAAGCATGTCCCATGATGTCATAGGCCTTTTCACTTGGATACACTTTGCGCAGGCTATTGACATTGTGGGAAACCTCTGCAATGAGGGAAGACTCTTGACAGCCAAAAAGAACTAAAGCTTGACCAAGTGCATTCATTGCTGGCCCTTTGACTCAAGCAAGCCCATTTCAAGTACCCCAATGACTTTTACAGACAGAAACACGCCGCTGCCATGGGATCACTTGTGTTTCCCATTGTAGCTAACCTGTGCATGGAGCAGCTGGACAAGAGAGACTTGAATTGTTCCACGGGGAAAAGACCAAGTCGTTTGTTAAGGCATGTGGATTATACTTGGGTCAAGATTAGAGCATCAGAAACACAAGCTTTTAGTGAACGCATCAAGTCAGTGGACCAATACATCAAGTGTACACGGGAAGAGGCACTGAATAGCAAATGACCCCTTTTGGACGGCGTCTTGCAAGGCAAGGAAGGGGCTGACTTGGGCAGGGAGGTCTCCGGGAAACCTACCCACACAGACCGTTATCTGCCCTTTGACTCACACCACCCACTGGAACACAAGCTGGGGCTTCTTAGGACTCTGCAATATCCGGCTGACATGGTAGCAACAAAAAGAGTCTAAAGACAAAAGAACACAGATGTAACGGCACCCTTGCCAGGGACGCTGGCATGTTTGCCCCGGTTTCCCTTTACTTCGCCCCGCAGCCAGGCACACTGTATTTCTTCAGCCACATGCACACACGCGCAAACGCTCCTTGTCTTCAATCACCGGACTTGGGGATGTTTGTTTTTGGAGTTTTCCTGTAGAGCTGGGGACAGGGAATTGTAGTGGGATACTCCAAAATTAGAACTTTTCACACTGAGGACATCTAGCTGATCTCTTAGTTAAGCGGTATTGACGTCCTGACTGGCTTCAGGCCCTCAGGTCCACCCACCTGGGGCCGCATAGCAGCCTGCGCCAGGCGAGGCAGCCTGCCTCCAGCCCAGCTGTTCGGTCCTCTCCCAGGAAAGAGGCTGAGCCCATGTGCTGGCAGAACATACATGCCACTCCCAGCATGCCACTGGAATGCCCCCCCTTGCAAATGGCCAGGGCTGCATCCATATTCATGCTGTTCATTTGCCTAGCCCCCACCCATGTTCTGGAAAGCTCTCACAGCTTCCCGAAGGCGGGAAGAACTCTGACAAACTCAAACAACATCAGAGAATCATCAGCAGACCCGACTAATCCATCGCAGCAATCTGTTAAGCAGAATACCACACTGAATTGACCTGACAGCCTCTCTGGTAAGCAGAGGCCAACTATACAAATCCTAGCACATGACTAGGAGGGTGCTACCGTGACATCTCAGGAGGGCTTTGAAAGCTTGTGGCTACCCAGACTGGGTCTTGGTTAAAACCTCCGCAAGCTCAGGAAAACAAACTGGGGAGAAGCAGAACACTTGGAGAAATATAGTCATCCCGTATGGAACTGGAGTGTCGGAAAAAGTCAGAAGGATCTTTAAGAAACATCGCATCCCTGTGTACTTCAAGGCCAGCAATACACTGGGACACGAGCTTGTCCATCCACACTATCTGTCTTCCACATTATTAACACCTCTCTCCAGGCCATTTGACATCAATTGACGCCTTTAGCCAGGTCAATCTAGGCACTATTAGCTATGCAGGCTTCCTGACACCCAACAAGGGGATGATGTAACTTGAAAAAGGGCGCCTCCACAATTCTCACACCTCCCCTCCTGTTCCTGGACAATCAACATGGACACATTCCATGGTAATTGGTCTAAGGCCTCTTCAGGTGTGAATAGAAACGCTGGGGTTTGTTCCTGCGAAGAGGTGGCTTGACTAAACTACGAAAGATCTTCAACATTCCAGAAGTAGACCAATTGAATGCGACATATTACTAGTCCGTTTTCAAGGAATGTGGTCAGTGAAGGATCAATTGGCAGCCGTGTGAGGCGAGCCAAAGGACACGCTTTGTCTTCCTAGGTGGGTGTCAGACTTGGCAGCGGTCCCGGCTAAGGTAATGAGAAAAGGTGAGCGTCCCTGGGTGGGCTCGAACCACCAACCTTTCGGTTAACAGCCGAACGCGCTAACCGATTGTGCCACAGAGACCACACACGGAGCGTGCTTGAACTGGCCCGAAGGAGAAATGAAAGATCAACTCAAGGTGCCTAAAAAGCTTCCCAATTGCACATTTGCAGAGCTGAGGGATTGCCTTCTTTCTAAAAGGAAGTGACGCGGGCTAAAAAGCCCTTCCTTCGAGCCGGAATTGAACCAGCGACCTAAGGATTGCTACTTTACCTACTACAGTCCTCCGCTCTACCAGCTGAGCTATCGAAGGGAAGTCGGATGGGTGAGGTAACACGTGACCCCTGCAAATGCAAAGCCAGTGCTGAACACTTTGCATTTGACCTTCTAGGTTGAGGTCTTGCTTGATGCCGCCTCGGCCGATAAGGGCAGATGCCTAGGCAGACGTTACGTGGGAGGCTACGGCTTGACGTATTGCACAGAGAGAAAAGGGTTAGTAAAGAGCCAGCGCATTTTGTTGGGATCCTCCAAAGTCCCGTCAAAAATGGTGATGTACCCTGTGCCCTGACAGCAAGTGAGCAGAATAGTACTTGGAAGCACATTGAGTTTAGCCAAAGGAATTGTGGCGAAAGCTAGGAAAGAGTGGTCAGAGCCTGCTAGCTGTAAGAGGCCTCAAAGCAGCAGAGTGCGGTAGCCCGGCTAGCTCAGTCGGTAGAGCATGAGACTCTTAATCTCAGGGTCGTGGGTTCGAGCCCCACGTTGGGCGTGCCTTTTTTTGGCCGAGTCAAAGGCCTTTGCAAAAGGTGTCAGTATCTCCAGTTCCTTCAAGCGCACTGCACAATCACACCTTTACCATATCTAGTGGCTTGGCTTCCTTTCTCTCCACCAATGGGGAAATATTTCTAGCTCATCCTCCTAGAGGTGACTTGGTACGGCAGCAAATGGACCTTGCGCAGCAGGGGGTCTGTGGAGTCAATGTCATGGGTGGCCTTAGTTCTACACAGCCAGCAGCATGCTTGCTGCACAGCCTTGCGTTGGTGGTATAGTGGTGAGCATAGCTGCCTTCCAAGCAGTTGACCCGGGTTCGATTCCCGGCCAACGCAGTCTTCTTCTTTGCGCCCTTGACAAAACACCACAGGGCCAAAGCTCCTTCAAGAAAGCTCCTAAGTTGTCTTGCCTTAGTGACAACAGTGCAAAGATTCCGCCGCATCCCAACAGGCTCCGGCCTCATGCTTTAACTCGCTCAAGGAGTACAGCATTATCCAGGGACAAGGTTCAGCCATTTCAAACACTCATTCACAAACAATCAACTCTGGCACACACACAGCATTGCTAAGTAGCTGGCTACCATTCCAACACCCTCAACTGGCAAGATAACTGGCAGCATTTTGAAGAATGCTAAAGAATTTCTCAACAAGGAATGGAGACTGAAGTCGGAGCCAGAAGAAACAAGCATGTCCCATGATGTCATAGGCCTTTTCACTTGGATACACTTTGCGCAGGCTATTGACATTGTGGGAAACCTCTGCAATGAGGGAAGACTCTTGACAGCCAAAAAGAACTAAAGCTTGACCAAGTGCATTCATTGCTGGCCCTTTGACTCAAGCAAGCCCATTTCAAGTACCCCAATGACTTTTACAGACAGAAACACGCCGCTGCCATGGGATCACTTGTGTTTCCCATTGTAGCTAACCTGTGCATGGAGCAGCTGGACAAGAGAGACTTGAATTGTTCCACGGGGAAAAGACCAAGTCGTTTGTTAAGGCATGTGGATTATACTTGGGTCAAGATTAGAGCATCAGAAACACAAGCTTTTAGTGAACGCATCAAGTCAGTGGACCAATACATCAAGTGTACACGGGAAGAGGCACTGAATAGCAAATGACCCCTTTTGGACGGCGTCTTGCAAGGCAAGGAAGGGGCTGACTTGGGCAGGGAGGTCTCCGGGAAACCTACCCACACAGACCGTTATCTGCCCTTTGACTCACACCACCCACTGGAACACAAGCTGGGGCTTCTTAGGACTCTGCAATATCCGGCTGACATGGTAGCAACAAAAAGAGTCTAAAGACAAAAGAACACAGATGTAACGGCACCCTTGCCAGGGACGCTGGCATGTTTGCCCCGGTTTCCCTTTACTTCGCCCCGCAGCCAGGCACACTGTATTTCTTCAGCCACATGCACACACGCGCAAACGCTCCTTGTCTTCAATCACCGGACTTGGGGATGTTTGTTTTTGGAGTTTTCCTGTAGAGCTGGGGACAGGGAATTGTAGTGGGATACTCCAAAATTAGAACTTTTCACACTGAGGACATCTAGCTGATCTCTTAGTTAAGCGGTATTGACGTCCTGACTGGCTTCAGGCCCTCAGGTCCACCCACCTGGGGCCGCATAGCAGCCTGCGCCAGGCGAGGCAGCCTGCCTCCAGCCCAGCTGTTCGGCCCTCTCCCAGGAAAGAGGCTGAGCCCATGTGCTGGCAGAACATACATGCCACTCCCAGCATGCCACTGGAATGCCCCCCCTTGCAAATGGCCAGGGCTGCATCCATATTCATGCTGTTCGTTTGCCTAGCCCCCACCCATGTTCTGGAAAGCTCTCACAGCTTCCCGAAGGCGGGAAGAACTCTGACAAACTCAAACAACATCAGAGAATCATCAGCAGACCCGACTAATCCATCGCAGCAATCTGTTAAGCAGAATACCACACTGAATTGACCTGACAGCCTCTCTGGTAAGCAGAGGCCAACTATACAAATCCTAGCACATGACTAGGAGGGTGCTACCGTGACATCTCAGGAGGGCTTTGAAAGCTTGTGGCTACCCAGACTGGGTCTTGGTTAAAACCTCCGCAAGCTCAGGAAAACAAACTGGGGAGAAGCAGAACACTTGGAGAAATATAGTCATCCCGTATGGAACTGGAGTGTCGGAAAAAGTCAGAAGGATCTTTAAGAAACATCGCATCCCTGTGTACTTCAAGGCCAGCAATACACTGGGACACGAGCTTGTCCATCCACACTATCTGTCTTCCACATTATTAACACCTCTCTCCAGGCCATTTGACATCAATTGACGCCTTTAGCCAGGTCAATCTAGGCACTATTAGCTATGCAGGCTTCCTGACACCCAACAAGGGGATGATGTAACTTGAAAAAGGGCGCCTCCACAATTCTCACACCTCCCCTCCTGTTCCTGGACAATCAACATGGACACATTCCATGGTAATTGGTCTAAGGCCTCTTCAGGTGTGAATAGAAACGCTGGGGTTTGTTCCTGCGAAGAGGTGGCTTGACTAAACTACGAAAGATCTTCAACATTCCAGAAGTAGACCAATTGAATGCGACATATTACTAGTCCGTTTTCAAGGAATGTGGTCAGTGAAGGATCAATTGGCAGCCGTGTGAGGCGAGCCAAAGGACACGCTTTGTCTTCCTAGGTGGGTGTCAGACTTGGCAGCGGTCCCGGCTAAGGTAATGAGAAAAGGTGAGCGTCCCTGGGTGGGCTAGAACCACCAACCTTTCGGTTAACAGCCGAACACGCTAACCGATTGCGCCACAGAGACCACACACGGAGCGTGCTTGAACTGGCCCGAAGGAGAAATGAAAGATCAACTCAAGGTGCCTAAAAAGCTTCCCAATTGCACATTTGTAGAGCTGAGGGATTGCCTTCTTTCTAAAAGGAAGTGACGCGGGCTAAAAAGCCCTTCCTTCGAGCCGGAATTGAACCAGCGACCTAAGGATTGCTACTTTATCTACTACAGTCCTCCGCTCTACCAGCTGAGCTATCGAAGGGAAGTCGGATGGGTGGGGTAGCACTTGACCCCTGCAAATGCAAAGCCAGTGCTGAACACTTTGCATTTGACCTTCTAGGTTGAGGTCTTGCTTGATGCCGCCTCGGCCGATAAGGGCAGATGCCTAGGCAGACGTTACGTGGGAGGCTACGGCTTGACGTATTGCACAGAGAGAAAAGGGTTAGTAAAGAGCCAGCGCATTTTGTTGGGATCCTCCAAAGTCCCGTCAAAAATGGTGATGTACCCTGTGCCCGGACAGCAAGTGAGCAGAATAGTACTTGGAAGCACATTGAGTTTAGCCAAAGGAATTGTGGCGAAAGCTAGGAAAGAGTGGTCAGAGCCTGCTAGCTGTAAGAGGCCTCAAAGCAGCAGAGTACGGTAGCCCAGCTAGCTCAGTCGGTAGAGCATGAGACTCTTAATCTCAGGGTCGTGGGTTCGAGCCCCATGTTGGGCGTGCCTTTTTTTGGCCGAGTCAAAGGCCTTTGCAAAAGGTGTCAGTATCTCCAGTTCCTTCAAGCGCACTGCACAATCACACCTTTACCATATCTAGTGGCTTGGCTTCCTTTCTCTCCACCAATGGGGAAATATTTCTAGCTCATCCTCCTAGAGGTGACTTGGTACCGGCAGCAAATGGACCTTGCGCAGCAGGGGGTCTGTGGAGTCAATGTCATGGGTGGCCTTAGTTCTACACAGCCAGCAGCATGCTTGCTGCACAGCCTTGCGTTGGTGGTATAGTGGTGAGCATAGCTGCCTTCCAAGCAGTTGACCCGGGTTCGATTCCCGGCCAACGCAGTCTTCTTCTTTGCGCCCTTGACAAAACACCACAGGGCCAAAGCTCCTTCAAGAAAGCTCCTAAGTTGTCTTGCCTTAGTGACAACAGTGCAAAGATTCCGCCGCATCCCAACAGGCTCCGGCCTCATGCTTTAACTCGCTCAAGGAGTACAGCATTATCCAGGGACAAGGTTCAGCCATTTCAAACACTCATTCACAAACAATCAACTCTGGCACACACACAGCATTGCTAAGTAGCTGGCTACCATTCCAACACCCTCAACTGGCAAGATAACTGGCAGCATTTTGAAGAATGCTAAAGAATTTCTCAACAAGGAATGGAGACTGAAGTCGGAGCCAGAAGAAACAAGCATGTCCCATGATGTCATAGGCCTTTTCACTTGGATACACTTTGCGCAGGCTATTGACATTGTGGGAAACCTCTGCAATGAGGGAAGACTCTTGACAGCCAAAAAGAACTAAAGCTTGACCAAGTGCATTCATTGCTGGCCCTTTGACTCAAGCAAGCCCATTTCAAGTACCCCAATGACTTTTACAGACAGAAACACGCCGCTGCCATGGGATCACTTGTGTTTCCCATTGTAGCTAACCTGTGCATGGAGCAGCTGGACAAGAGAGACTTGAATTGTTCCACGGGGAAAAGACCAAGTCGTTTGTTAAGGCATGTGGATTATACTTGGGTCAAGATTAGAGCATCAGAAACACAAGCTTTTAGTGAACGCATCAAGTCAGTGGACCAATACATCAAGTGTACACGGGAAGAGGCACTGAATAGCAAATGACCCCTTTTGGACGGCGTCTTGCAAGGCAAGGAAGGGGCTGACTTGGGCAGGGAGGTCTCCGGGAAACCTACCCACACAGACCGTTATCTGCCCTTTGACTCACACCACCCACTGGAACACAAGCTGGGGCTTCTTAGGACTCTGCAATATCCGGCTGACATGGTAGCAACAAAAAGAGTCTAAAGACAAAAGAACACAGATGTAACGGCACCCTTGCCAGGGACGCTGGCATGTTTGCCCCGGTTTCCCTTTACTTCGCCCCGCAGCCAGGCACACTGTATTTCTTCAGCCACATGCACACACGCGCAAACGCTCCTTGTCTTCAATCACCGGACTTGGGGATGTTTGTTTTTGGAGTTTTCCTGTAGAGCTGGGGACAGGGAATTGTAGTGGGATACTCCAAAATTAGAACTTTTCACACTGAGGACATCTAGCTGATCTCTTAGTTAAGCGGTATTGACGTCCTGACTGGCTTCAGGCCCTCAGGTCCACCCACCTGGGGCCGCATAGCAGCCTGCGCCAGGCGAGGCAGCCTGCCTCCAGCCCAGCTGTTCGGCCCTCTCCCAGGAAAGAGGCTGAGCCCATGTGCTGGCAGAACATACATGCCACTCCCAGCATGCCACTGGAATGCCCCCCCTTGCAAATGGCCAGGGCTGCATCCATATTCATGCTGTTCGTTTGCCTAGCCCCCACCCATGTTCTGGAAAGCTCTCACAGCTTCCCGAAGGCGGGAAGAACTCTGACAAACTCAAACAACATCAGAGAATCATCAGCAGACCCGACTAATCCATCGCAGCAATCTGTTAAGCAGAATACCACACTGAATTGACCTGACAGCCTCTCTGGTAAGCAGAGGCCAACTATACAAATCCTAGCACATGACTAGGAGGGTGCTACCGTGACATCTCAGGAGGGCTTTGAAAGCTTGTGGCTACCCAGACTGGGTCTTGGTTAAAACCTCCGCAAGCTCAGGAAAACAAACTGGGGAGAAGCAGAACACTTGGAGAAATATAGTCATCCCGTATGGAACTGGAGTGTCGGAAAAAGTCAGAAGGATCTTTAAGAAACATCGCATCCCTGTGTACTTCAAGGCCAGCAATACACTGGGACACGAGCTTGTCCATCCACACTATCTGTCTTCCACATTATTAACACCTCTCTCCAGGCCATTTGACATCAATTGACGCCTTTAGCCAGGTCAATCTAGGCACTATTAGCTATGCAGGCTTCCTGACACCCAACAAGGGGATGATGTAACTTGAAAAAGGGCGCCTCCACAATTCTCACACCTCCCCTCCTGTTCCTGGACAATCAACATGGACACATTCCATGGTAATTGGTCTAAGGCCTCTTCAGGTGTGAATAGAAACGCTGGGGTTTGTTCCTGCGAAGAGGTGGCTTGACTAAACTACGAAAGATCTTCAACATTCCAGAAGTAGACCAATTGAATGCGACATATTACTAGTCCGTTTTCAAGGAATGTGGTCAGTGAAGGATCAATTGGCAGCCGTGTGAGGCGAGCCAAAGGACACGCTTTGTCTTCCTAGGTGGGTGTCAGACTTGGCAGCGGTCCCGGCTAAGGTAATGAGAAAAGGTGAGCGTCCCTGGGTGGGCTCGAACCACCAACCTTTCGGTTAACAGCCGAACGCGCTAACCGATTGCACCACAGAGACCACACACAGAGCGTGCTTGAACTGGCCCGAAGGAGAAATGAAAGATCAACTCAAGGTGCCTAAAAAGCTTCCCAATTGCACATTTGCAGAGCTGAGGGATTGCCTTCTTTCTAAAAGGAAGTGACGCGGGCTAAAAAGCCCTTCCTTCGAGCCGGAATTGAACCAGCGACCTAAGGATTGCTACTTTATCTACTACAGTCCTCCGCTCTACCAGCTGAGCTATCGAAGGGAAGTCGGATGGGTGGGGTAACACGTGACCCCTGCAAATGCAAAGCCAGTGCTGAACACTTTGCATTTGACCTTCTAGGTTGAGGTCTTGCTTGATGCCGCCTCGGCCGATAAGGGCAGATGCCTAGGCAGACGTTACGTGGGAGGCTACGGCTTGACGTATTGCACAGAGAGAAAAGGGTTAGTAAAGAGCCAGCGCATTTTGTTGGGATCCTCCAAAGTCCCGTCAAAAATGGTGATGTACCCTGTGCCCTGACAGCAAGTGAGCAGAATAGTACTTGGAAGCACATTGAGTTTAGCCAAAGGAATTGTGGCGAAAGCTAGGAAAGAGTGGTCAGAGCCTGCTAGCTGTAAGAGGCCTCAAAGCAGCAGCGTGCAGTAGCCCGGCTAGCTCAGTCGGTAGAGCATGAGACTCTTAATCTCAGGGTCGTGGGTTCGAGCCCCACGTTGGGCGTGCCTTTTTTTGGCCGAGTCAAAGGCCTTTGCAAAAGGTGTCAGTATCTCCAGTTCCTTCAAGCGCACTGCACAATCACACCTTTACCATATCTAGTGGCTTGGCTTCCTTTCTCTCCACCAATGGGGAAATATTTCTAGCTCATCCTCCTAGAGGTGACTTGGTACGGCAGCAAATGGACCTTGCGCAGCAGGGGGTCTGTGGAGTCAATGTCATGGGTGGCCTTAGTTCTACACAGCCAGCAGCATGCTTGCTGCACAGCCTTGCGTTGGTGGTATAGTGGTGAGCATAGCTGCCTTCCAAGCAGTTGACCCGGGTTCGATTCCCGGCCAACGCAGTCTTCTTCTTTGCGCCCTTGACAAAACACCACAGGGCCAAAGCTCCTTCAAGAAAACTCCTAAGTTGTCTTGCCTTAGTGACAACAGTGCAAAGATTCCGCCGCATCCCAACAGGCTCCGGCCTCATGCTTTAACTCGCTCAAGGAGTACAGCATTATCCAGGGACAAGGTTCAGCCATTTCAAACACTCATTCACAAACAATCAACTCTGGCACACACACAGCATTGCTAAGTAGCTGGCTACCATTCCAACACCCTCAACTGGCAAGATAACTGGCAGCATTTTGAAGAATGCTAAAGAATTTCTCAACAAGGAATGGAGACTGAAGTCGGAGCCAGAAGAAACAAGCATGTCCCATGATGTCATAGGCCTTTTCACTTGGATACACTTTGCGCAGGCTATTGACATTGTGGGAAACCTCTGCAATGAGGGAAGACTCTTGACAGCCAAAAAGAACTAAAGCTTGACCAAGTGCATTCATTGCTGGCCCTTTGACTCAAGCAAGCCCATTTCAAGTACCCCAATGACTTTTACAGACAGAAACACGCCGCTGCCATGGGATCACTTGTGTTTCCCATTGTAGCTAACCTGTGCATGGAGCAGCTGGACAAGAGAGACTTGAATTGTTCCACGGGGAAAAGACCAAGTCGTTTGTTAAGGCATGTGGATTATACTTGGGTCAAGATTAGAGCATCAGAAACACAAGCTTTTAGTGAACGCATCAAGTCAGTGGACCAATACATCAAGTGTACAGGGGAAGAGGCACTGAATAGCAAATGACCCCTTTTGGACGGCGTCTTGCAAGGCAAGGAAGGGGCTGACTTGGGCAGGGAGGTCTCCGGGAAACCTACCCACACAGACCGTTATCTGCCCTTTGACTCACACCACCCACTGGAACACAAGCTGGGGCTTCTTAGGACTCTGCAATATCCGGCTGACATGGTAGCAACAAAAAGAGTCTAAAGACAAAAGAACACAGATGTAACGGCACCCTTGCCAGGGACGCTGGCATGTTTGCCCCGGTTTCCCTTTACTTCGCCCCGCAGCCAGGCACACTGTATTTCTTCAGCCACATGCACACACGCGCAAACGCTCCTTGTCTTCAATCACCGGACTTGGGGATGTTTGTTTTTGGAGTTTTCCTGTAGAGCTGGGGACAGGGAATTGTAGTGGGATACTCCAAAATTAGAACTTTTCACACTGAGGACATCTAGCTGATCTCTTAGTTAAGCGGTATTGACGTCCTGACTGGCTTCAGGCCCTCAGGTCCACCCACCTGGGGCCGCATAGCAGCCTGCGCCAGGCGAGGCAGCCTGCCTCCAGCCCAGCTGTTCGGCCCTCTCCCAGGAAAGAGGCTGAGCCCATGTGCTGGCAGAACATACATGCCACTCCCAGCATGCCACTGGAATGCCCCCCCTTGCAAATGGCCAGGGCTGCATCCATATTCATGCTGTTCGTTTGCCTAGCCCCCACCCATGTTCTGGAAAGCTCTCACAGCTTCCCGAAGGCGGGAAGAACTCTGACAAACTCAAACAACATCAGAGAATCATCAGCAGACCCGACTAATCCATCGCAGCAATCTGTTAAGCAGAATACCACACTGAATTGACCTGACAGCCTCTCTGGTAAGCAGAGGCCAACTATACAAATCCTAGCACATGACTAGGAGGGTGCTACCGTGACATCTCAGGAGGGCTTTGAAAGCTTGTGGCTACCCAGACTGGGTCTTGGTTAAAACCTCCGCAAGCTCAGGAAAACAAACTGGGGAGAAGCAGAACACTTGGAGAAATATAGTCATCCCGTATGGAACTGGAGTGTCGGAAAAAGTCAGAAGGATCTTTAAGAAACATCGCATCCCTGTGTACTTCAAGGCCAGCAATACACTGGGACACGAGCTTGTCCATCCACACTATCTGTCTTCCACATTATTAACACCTCTCTCCAGGCCATTTGACATCAATTGACGCCTTTAGCCAGGTCAATCTAGGCACTATTAGCTATGCAGGCTTCCTGACACCCAACAAGGGGATGATGTAACTTGAAAAAGGGCGCCTCCACAATTCTCACACCTCCCCTCCTGTTCCTGGACAATCAACATGGACACATTCCATGGTAATTGGTCTAAGGCCTCTTCAGGTGTGAATAGAAACGCTGGGGTTTGTTCCTGCGAAGAGGTGGCTTGACTAAACTACGAAAGATCTTCAACATTCCAGAAGTAGACCAATTGAATGCGACATATTACTAGTCCGTTTTCAAGGAATGTGGTCAGTGAAGGATCAATTGGCAGCCGTGTGAGGCGAGCCAAAGGACACGCTTTGTCTTCCTAGGTGGGTGTCAGACTTGGCAGCGGTCCCGGCTAAGGTAATGAGAAAAGGTGAGCGTCCCTGGGTGGGCTCGAACCACCAACCTTTCGGTTAACAGCCGAACGCGCTAACCGATTGCACCACAGAGACCACACACAGAGCGTGCTTGAACTGGCCCGAAGGAGAAATGAAAGATCAACTCAAGGTGCCTAAAAAGCTTCCCAATTGCACATTTGCAGAGCTGAGGGATTGCCTTCTTTCTAAAAGGAAGTGACGCGGGCTAAAAAGCCCTTCCTTCGAGCCGGAATTGAACCAGCGACCTAAGGATTGCTACTTTATCTACTACAGTCCTCCGCTCTACCAGCTGAGCTATCGAAGGGAAGTCGGATGGGTGAGGTAACACGTGACCCCTGCAAATGCAAAGCCAGTGCTGAACACTTTGCATTTGACCTTCTAGGTTGAGGTCTTGCTTGATGCCGCCTCGGCCGATAAGGGCAGATATCTAGGCAGACGTTACGTGGGAGGCTACGGCTTGACGTATTGCACAGAGAGAAAAGGGTTAGTAAAGAGCCAGCGCATTTTGTTGGGATCCTCCAAAGTCCCGTCAAAAATGGTGATGTACCCTGTGCCCTGACAGCAAGTGAGCAGAATAGTACTTGGAAGCACATTGAGTTTAGCCAAAGGAATTGTGGCGAAAGCTAGGAAAGAGTGGTCAGAGCCTGCTAGCTGTAAGAGGCCTCAAAGCAGCAGCATGCAGTAGCCCGGCTAGCTCAGTCGGTAGAGCATGAGACTCTTAATCTCAGGGTCGTGGGTTCGAGCCCCACGTTGGGCGTGCCTTTTTTTGGCCGAGTCAAAGGCCTTTGCAAAAGGTGTCAGTATCTCCAGTTCCTTCAAGCGCACTGCACAATCACACCTTTACCATATCTAGTGGCTTGGCTTCCTTTCTCTCCACCAATGGGGAAATATTTCTAGCTCATCCTCCTAGAGGTGACTTGGTACGGCAGCAAATGGACCTTGCGCAGCAGGGGGTCTGTGGAGTCAATGTCATGGGTGGCCTTAGTTCTACACAGCCAGCAGCATGCTTGCTGCACAGCCTTGCGTTGGTGGTATAGTGGTGAGCATAGCTGCCTTCCAAGCAGTTGACCCGGGTTCGATTCCCGGCCAACGCAGTCTTCTTCTTTGCGCCCTTGACAAAACACCACAGGGCCAAAGCTCCTTCAAGAAAGCTCCTAAGTTGTCTTGCCTTAGTGACAACAGTGCAAAGATTCCGCCGCATCCCAACAGGCTCCGGCCTCATGCTTTAACTCGCTCAAGGAGTACAGCATTATCCAGGGACAAGGTTCAGCCATTTCAAACACTCATTCACAAACAATCAACTCTGGCACACACACAGCATTGCTAAGTAGCTGGCTACCATTCCAACACCCTCAACTGGCAAGATAACTGGCAGCATTTTGAAGAATGCTAAAGAATTTCTCAACAAGGAATGGAGACTGAAGTCGGAGCCAGAAGAAACAAGCATGTCCCATGATGTCATAGGCCTTTTCACTTGGATACACTTTGCGCAGGCTATTGACATTGTGGGAAACCTCTGCAATGAGGGAAGACTCTTGACAGCCAAAAAGAACTAAAGCTTGACCAAGTGCATTCATTGCTGGCCCTTTGACTCAAGCAAGCCCATTTCAAGTACCCCAATGACTTTTACAGACAGAAACACGCCGCTGCCATGGGATCACTTGTGTTTCCCATTGTAGCTAACCTGTGCATGGAGCAGCTGGACAAGAGAGACTTGAATTGTTCCACGGGGAAAAGACCAAGTCGTTTGTTAAGGCATGTGGATTATACTTGGGTCAAGATTAGAGCATCAGAAACACAAGCTTTTAGTGAACGCATCAAGTCAGTGGACCAATACATCAAGTGTACACGGGAAGAGGCACTGAATAGCAAATGACCCCTTTTGGACGGCGTCTTGCAAGGCAAGGAAGGGGCTGACTTGGGCAGGGAGGTCTCCGGGAAACCTACCCACACAGACCGTTATCTGCCCTTTGACTCACACCACCCACTGGAACACAAGCTGGGGCTTCTTAGGACTCTGCAATATCCGGCTGACATGGTAGCAACAAAAAGAGTCTAAAGACAAAAGAACACAGATGTAACGGCACCCTTGCCAGGGACGCTGGCATGTTTGCCCCGGTTTCCCTTTACTTCGCCCCGCAGCCAGGCACACTGTATTTCTTCAGCCACATACACACACGCGCAAACGCTCCTTGTCTTCAATCACCGGACTTGGGGATGTTTGTTTTTGGAGTTTTCCTGTAGAGCTGGGGACAGGGAATTGTAGTGGGATACTCCAAAATTAGAACTTTTCACACTGAGGACATCTAGCTGATCTCTTAGTTAAGCGGTATTGACGTCCTGACTGGCTTCAGGCCCTCAGGTCCACCCACCTGGGGCCGCATAGCAGCCTGCGCCAGGCGAGGCAGCCTGCCTCCAGCCCAGCTGTTCGGCCCTCTCCCAGGAAAGAGGCTGAGCCCATGTGCTGGCAGAACATACATGCCACTCCCAGCATGCCACTGGAATGCCCCCCCTTGCAAATGGCCAGGGCTGCATCCATATTCATGCTGTTCGTTTGCCTAGCCCCCACCCATGTTCTGGAAAGCTCTCACAGCTTCCCGAAGGCGGGAAGAACTCTGACAAACTCAAACAACATCAGAGAATCATCAGCAGACCCGACTAATCCATCGCAGCAATCTGTTAAGCAGAATACCACACTGAATTGACCTGACAGCCTCTCTGGTAAGCAGAGGCCAACTATACAAATCCTAGCACATGACTAGGAGGGTGCTACCGTGACATCTCAGGAGGGCTTTGAAAGCTTGTGGCTACCCAGACTGGGTCTTGGTTAAAACCTCCGCAAGCTCAGGAAAACAAACTGGGGAGAAGCAGAACACTTGGAGAAATATAGTCATCCCGTATGGAACTGGAGTGTCGGAAAAAGTCAGAAGGATCTTTAAGAAACATCGCATCCCTGTGTACTTCAAGGCCAGCAATACACTGGGACACGAGCTTGTCCATCCACACTATCTGTCTTCCACATTATTAACACCTCTCTCCAGGCCATTTGACATCAATTGACGCCTTTAGCCAGGTCAATCTAGGCACTATTAGCTATGCAGGCTTCCTGACACCCAACAAGGGGATGATGTAACTTGAAAAAGGGCGCCTCCACAATTCTCACACCTCCCCTCCTGTTCCTGGACAATCAACATGGACACATTCCATGGTAATTGGTCTAAGGCCTCTTCAGGTGTGAATAGAAACGCTGGGGTTTGTTCCTGCGAAGAGGTGGCTTGACTAAACTACGAAAGATCTTCAACATTCCAGAAGTAGACCAATTGAATGCGACATATTACTAGTCCGTTTTCAAGGAATGTGGTCAGTGAAGGATCAATTGGCAGCCGTGTGAGGCGAGCCAAAGGACACGCTTTGTCTTCCTAGGTGGGTGTCAGACTTGGCAGCGGTCCCGGCTAAGGTAATGAGAAAAGGTGAGCGTCCCTGGGTGGGCTCAAACCACCAACCTTTCGGTTAACAGCCGAACGCGCTAACCGATTGCACCACAGAGACCACACACAGAGCGTGCTTGAACTGGCCCGAAGGAGAAATGAAAGATCAACTCAAGGTGCCTAAAAAGCTTCCCAATTGCACATTTGCAGAGCTGAGGGATTGCCTTCTTTCTAAAAGGAAGTGACGCGGGCTAAAAAGCCCTTCCTTCGAGCCGGAATTGAACCAGCGACCTAAGGATTGCTACTTTATCTACTACAGTCCTCCGCTCTACCAGCTGAGCTATCGAAGGGAAGTCGGATGGGTGAGGTAACACGTGACCCCTGCAAATGCAAAGCCAGTGCTGAACACTTTGCATTTGACCTTCTAGGTTGAGGTCTTGCTTGATGCCGCCTCGGCCGATAAGGGCAGATATCTAGGCAGACGTTACGTGGGAGGCTACGGCTTGACGTATTGCACAGAGAGAAAAGGGTTAGTAAAGAGCCAGCGCATTTTGTTGGGATCCTCCAAAGTCCCGTCAAAAATGGTGATGTACCCTGTGCCCTGACAGCAAGTGAGCAGAATAGTACTTGGAAGCACATTGAGTTTAGCCAAAGGAATTGTGGCGAAAGCTAGGAAAGAGTGGTCAGAGCCTGCTAGCTGTAAGAGGCCTCAAAGCAGCAGCATGCAGTAGCCCGGCTAGCTCAGTCGGTAGAGCATGAGACTCTTAATCTCAGCGTCGTGGGTTCGAGCCCCACGTTGGGCGTGCCTTTTTTTGGCCGAGTCAAAGGCCTTTGCAAAAGGTGTCAGTATCTCCAGTTCCTTCAAGCGCACTGCACAATCACACCTTTACCATATCTAGTGGCTTGGCTTCCTTTCTCTCCACCAATGGGGAAATATTTCTAGCTCATCCTCCTAGAGGTGACTTGGTACGGCAGCAAATGGACCTTGCGCAGCAGGGGGTCTGTGGAGTCAATGTCATGGGTGGCCTTAGTTCTACACAGCCAGCAGCATGCTTGCTGCACAGCCTTGCGTTGGTGGTATAGTGGTGAGCATAGCTGCCTTCCAAGCAGTTGACCCGGGTTCGATTCCCGGCCAACGCAGTCTTCTTCTTTGCGCCCTTGACAAAACACCACAGGGCCAAAGCTCCTTCAAGAAAGCTCCTAAGTTGTCTTGCCTTAGTGACAACAGTGCAAAGATTCCGCCGCATCCCAACAGGCTCCGGCCTCATGCTTTAACTCGCTCAAGGAGTACAGCATTATCCAGGGACAAGGTTCAGCCATTTCAAACACTCATTCACAAACAATCAACTCTGGCACACACACAGCATTGCTAAGTAGCTGGCTACCATTCCAACACCCTCAACTGGCAAGATAACTGGCAGCATTTTGAAGAATGCTAAAGAATTTCTCAACAAGGAATGGAGACTGAAGTCGGAGCCAGAAGAAACAAGCATGTCCCATGATGTCATAGGCCTTTTCACTTGGATACACTTTGCGCAGGCTATTGACATTGTGGGAAACCTCTGCAATGAGGGAAGACTCTTGACAGCCAAAAAGAACTAAAGCTTGACCAAGTGCATTCATTGCTGGCCCTTTGACTCAAGCAAGCCCATTTCAAGTACCCCAATGACTTTTACAGACAGAAACACGCCGCTGCCATGGGATCACTTGTGTTTCCCATTGTAGCTAACCTGTGCATGGAGCAGCTGGACAAGAGAGACTTGAATTGTTCCACGGGGAAAAGACCAAGTCGTTTGTTAAGGCATGTGGATTATACTTGGGTCAAGATTAGAGCATCAGAAACACAAGCTTTTAGTGAACGCATCAAGTCAGTGGACCAATACATCAAGTGTACACGGGAAGAGGCACTGAATAGCAAATGACCCCTTTTGGACGGCGTCTTGCAAGGCAAGGAAGGGGCTGACTTGGGCAGGGAGGTCTCCGGGAAACCTACCCACACAGACCGTTATCTGCCCTTTGACTCACACCACCCACTGGAACACAAGCTGGGGCTTCTTAGGACTCTGCAATATCCGGCTGACATGGTAGCAACAAAAAGAGTCTAAAGACAAAAGAACACAGATGTAACGGCACCCTTGCCAGGGACGCTGGCATGTTTGCCCCGGTTTCCCTTTACTTCGCCCCGCAGCCAGGCACACTGTATTTCTTCAGCCACATACACACACGCGCAAACGCTCCTTGTCTTCAATCACCGGACTTGGGGATGTTTGTTTTTGGAGTTTTCCTGTAGAGCTGGGGACAGGGAATTGTAGTGGGATACTCCAAAATTAGAACTTTTCACACTGAGGACATCTAGCTGATCTCTTAGTTAAGCGGTATTGACGTCCTGACTGGCTTCAGGCCCTCAGGTCCACCCACCTGGGGCCGCATAGCAGCCTGCGCCAGGCGAGGCAGCCTGCCTCCAGCCCAGCTGTTCGGCCCTCTCCCAGGAAAGAGGCTGAGCCCATGTGCTGGCAGAACATACATGCCACTCCCAGCATGCCACTGGAATGCCCCCCCTTGCAAATGGCCAGGGCTGCATCCATATTCATGCTGTTCGTTTGCCTAGCCCCCACCCATGTTCTGGAAAGCTCTCACAGCTTCCCGAAGGCGGGAAGAACTCTGACAAACTCAAACAACATCAGAGAATCATCAGCAGACCCGACTAATCCATCGCAGCAATCTGTTAAGCAGAATACCACACTGAATTGACCTGACAGCCTCTCTGGTAAGCAGAGGCCAACTATACAAATCCTAGCACATGACTAGGAGGGTGCTACCGTGACATCTCAGGAGGGCTTTGAAAGCTTGTGGCTACCCAGACTGGGTCTTGGTTAAAACCTCCGCAAGCTCAGGAAAACAAACTGGGGAGAAGCAGAACACTTGGAGAAATATAGTCATCCCGTATGGAACTGGAGTGTCGGAAAAAGTCAGAAGGATCTTTAAGAAACATCGCATCCCTGTGTACTTCAAGGCCAGCAATACACTGGGACACGAGCTTGTCCATCCACACTATCTGTCTTCCACATTATTAACACCTCTCTCCAGGCCATTTGACATCAATTGACGCCTTTAGCCAGGTCAATCTAGGCACTATTAGCTATGCAGGCTTCCTGACACCCAACAAGGGGATGATGTAACTTGAAAAAGGGCGCCTCCACAATTCTCACACCTCCCCTCCTGTTCCTGGACAATCAACATGGACACATTCCATGGTAATTGGTCTAAGGCCTCTTCAGGTGTGAATAGAAACGCTGGGGTTTGTTCCTGCGAAGAGGTGGCTTGACTAAACTACGAAAGATCTTCAACATTCCAGAAGTAGACCAATTGAATGCGACATATTACTAGTCCGTTTTCAAGGAATGTGGTCAGTGAAGGATCAATTGGCAGCCGTGTGAGGCAAGCCAAAGGACACGCTTTGTCTTCCTAGGTGGGTGTCAGACTTGGCAGCGGTCCCGGCTAAGGTAATGAGAAAAGGTGAGCGTCCCTGGGTGGGCTCGAACCACCAACCTTTCGGTTAACAGCCGAACGCGCTAACCGATTGCGCCACAGAGACCACACACGGAGCGTGCTTGAACTGGCCCGAAGGAGAAATGAAAGATCAACTCAAGGTGCCTAAAAAGCTTCCCAATTGCACATTTGTAGAGCTGAGGGATTGCCTTCTTTCTAAAAGGAAGTGACGCGGGCTAAAAAGCCCTTCCTTCGAGCCGGAATTGAACCAGCGACCTAAGGATTGCTACTTTATCTACTACAGTCCTCCGCTCTACCAGCTGAGCTATCGAAGGGAAGTCGGATGGGTGGGGTAACACGTGACCCCTGCAAATGCAAAGCCAGTGCTGAACACTTTGCATTTGACCTTCTAGGTTGAGGTCTTGCTTGATGCCGCCTCGGCCGATAAGGGCAGATGCCTGGGCAGACGTTACGTGGGAGGCTACGGCTTGACGTATTGCACAGAGAGAAAAGGGTTAGTAAAGAGCCAGCGCATTTTGTTGGGATCCTCCAAAGTCCCGTCAAAAATGGTGATGTACCCTGTGCCCTGACAGCAAGTGAGCAGAATAGTACTTGGAAGCACATTGAGTTTAGCCAAAGGAATTGTGGCGAAAGCTAGGAAAGAGTGGTCAGAGCCTGCTAGCTGTAAGAGGCCTCAAAGCAGCAGAGTGCGGTAGCCCGGCTAGCTCAGTTGGTAGAGCATGAGACTCTTAATCTCAGGGTCGTGGGTTCGAGCCCCACGTTGGGCGTGCCTTTTTTTGGCCGAGTCAAAGGCCTTTGCAAAAGGTGTCAGTATCTCCAGTTCCTTCAAGCGCACTGCACAATCACACCTTTACCATATCTAGTGGCTTGGCTTCCTTTCTCTCCACCAATGGGGAAATATTTCTAGCTCATCCTCCTAGAGGTGACTTGGTACGGCAGCAAATGGACCTTGCGCAGCAGGGGGTCTGTGGAGTCAATGTCATGGGTGGCCTTAGTTCTACACAGCCAGCAGCATGCTTGCTGCACAGCCTTGCGTTGGTGGTATAGTGGTGAGCATAGCTGCCTTCCAAGCAGTTGACCCGGGTTCGATTCCCGGCCAACGCAGTCTTCTTCTTTGCGCCCTTGACAAAACACCACAGGGCCAAAGCTCCTTCAAGAAAGCTCCTAAGTTGTCTTGCCTTAGTGACAACAGTGCAAAGATTCCGCCGCATCCCAACAGGCTCCGGCCTCATGCTTTAACTCGCTCAAGGAGTACAGCATTATCCAGGGACAAGGTTCAGCCATTTCAAACACTCATTCACAAACAATCAACTCTGGCACACACACAGCATTGCTAAGTAGCTGGCTACCATTCCAACACCCTCAACTGGCAAGATAACTGGCAGCATTTTGAAGAATGCTAAAGAATTTCTCAACAAGGAATGGAGACTGAAGTCGGAGCCAGAAGAAACAAGCATGTCCCATGATGTCATAGGCCTTTTCACTTGGATACACTTTGCGCAGGCTATTGACATTGTGGGAAACCTCTGCAATGAGGGAAGACTCTTGACAGCCAAAAAGAACTAAAGCTTGACCAAGTGCATTCATTGCTGGCCCTTTGACTCAAGCAAGCCCATTTCAAGTACCCCAATGACTTTTACAGACAGAAACACGCCGCTGCCATGGGATCACTTGTGTTTCCCATTGTAGCTAACCTGTGCATGGAGCAGCTGGACAAGAGAGACTTGAATTGTTCCACGGGGAAAAGACCAAGTCGTTTGTTAAGGCATGTGGATTATACTTGGGTCAAGATTAGAGCATCAGAAACACAAGCTTTTAGTGAACGCATCAAGTCAGTGGACCAATACATCAAGTGTACACGGGAAGAGGCACTGAATAGCAAATGACCCCTTTTGGACGGCGTCTTGCAAGGCAAGGAAGGGGCTGACTTGGGCAGGGAGGTCTCCGGGAAACCTACCCACACAGACCGTTATCTGCCCTTTGACTCACACCACCCACTGGAACACAAGCTGGGGCTTCTTAGGACTCTGCAATATCCGGCTGACATGGTAGCAACAAAAAGAGTCTAAAGACAAAAGAACACAGATGTAACGGCACCCTTGCCAGGGACGCTGGCATGTTTGCCCCGGTTTCCCTTTACTTCGCCCCGCAGCCAGGCACACTGTATTTCTTCAGCCACATACACACACGCGCAAACGCTCCTTGTCTTCAATCACCGGACTTGGGGATGTTTGTTTTTGGAGTTTTCCTGTAGAGCTGGGGACAGGGAATTGTAGTGGGATACTCCAAAATTAGAACTTTTCACACTGAGGACATCTAGCTGATCTCTTAGTTAAGCGGTATTGACGTCCTGACTGGCTTCAGGCCCTCAGGTCCACCCACCTGGGGCCGCATAGCAGCCTGCGCCAGGCGAGGCAGCCTGCCTCCAGCCCAGCTGTTCGGCCCTCTCCCAGGAAAGAGGCTGAGCCCATGTGCTGGCAGAACATACATGCCACTCCCAGCATGCCACTGGAATGCCCCCCCTTGCAAATGGCCAGGGCTGCATCCATATTCATGCTGTTCGTTTGCCTAGCCCCCACCCATGTTCTGGAAAGCTCTCACAGCTTCCCGAAGGCGGGAAGAACTCTGACAAACTCAAACAACATCAGAGAATCATCAGCAGACCCGACTAATCCATCGCAGCAATCTGTTAAGCAGAATACCACACTGAATTGACCTGACAGCCTCTCTGGTAAGCAGAGGCCAACTATACAAATCCTAGCACATGACTAGGAGGGTGCTACCGTGACATCTCAGGAGGGCTTTGAAAGCTTGTGGCTACCCAGACTGGGTCTTGGTTAAAACCTCCGCAAGCTCAGGAAAACAAACTGGGGAGAAGCAGAACACTTGGAGAAATATAGTCATCCCGTATGGAACTGGAGTGTCGGAAAAAGTCAGAAGGATCTTTAAGAAACATCGCATCCCTGTGTACTTCAAGGCCAGCAATACACTGGGACACGAGCTTGTCCATCCACACTATCTGTCTTCCACATTATTAACACCTCTCTCCAGGCCATTTGACATCAATTGACGCCTTTAGCCAGGTCAATCTAGGCACTATTAGCTATGCAGGCTTCCTGACACCCAACAAGGGGATGATGTAACTTGAAAAAGGGCGCCTCCACAATTCTCACACCTCCCCTCCTGTTCCTGGACAATCAACATGGACACATTCCATGGTAATTGGTCTAAGGCCTCTTCAGGTGTGAATAGAAACGCTGGGGTTTGTTCCTGCGAAGAGGTGGCTTGACTAAACTACGAAAGATCTTCAACATTCCAGAAGTAGACCAATTGAATGCGACATATTACTAGTCCGTTTTCAAGGAATGTGGTCAGTGAAGGATCAATTGGCAGCCGTGTGAGGCGAGCCAAAGGACACGCTTTGTCTTCCTAGGTGGGTGTCAGACTTGGCAGCGGTCCCCGCTAAGGTAATGAGAAAAGGTGAGCGTCCCTGGGTGGGCTCGAACCACCAACCTTTCGGTTAACAGCCGAACGCGCTAACCGATTGCGCCACAGAGACCACACACGGAGCGTGCTTGAACTGGCCCGAAGGAGAAATGAAAGATCAACTCAAGGTGCCTAAAAAGCTTCCCAATTGCACATTTGTAGAGCTGAGGGATTGCCTTCTTTCTAAAAGGAAGTGACGCGGGCTAAAAAGCCCTTCCTTCGAGCCGGAATTGAACCAGCGACCTAAGGATTGCTACTTTATCTACTACAGTCCTCCGCTCTACCAGCTGAGCTATCGAAGGTAAGTCGGATGGGTGGGGTAACACGTGACCCCTGCAAATGCAAAGCCAGTGCTGAATACTTTGCATTTGACCTTCTAGGTTGAGGTCTTGCTTGATGCCGCCTCGGCCGATAAGGGCAGATGCCTGGGCAGACGTTACGTGGGAGGCTACGGCTTGACGTATTGCACAGAGAGAAAAGGGTTAGTAAAGAGCCAGCGCATTTTGTTGGGATCCTCCAAAGTCCCGTCAAAAATGGTGATGTACCCTGTGCCCTGACAGCAAGTGAGCAGAATAGTACTTGGAAGCACATTGAGTTTAGCCAAAGGAATTGTGGCGAAAGCTAGGAAAGAGTGGTCAGAGCCTGCTAGCTGTAAGAGGCCTCAAAGCAGCAGAGTGCGGTAGCCCGGCTAGCTCAGTCGGTAGAGCATGAGACTCTTAATCTCAGGGTCGTGGTTTCGAGCCCCACGTTGGGCGTGCCTTTTTTTGGCCGAGTCAAAGGCCTTTGCAAAAGGTGTCAGTATCTCCAGTTCCTTCAAGCGCACTGCACAATCACACCTTTACCATATCTAGTGGCTTGGCTTCCTTTCTCTCCACCAATGGGGAAATATTTCTAGCTCATCCTCCTAGAGGTGACTTGGTACGGCAGCAAATGGACCTTGCGCAGCAGGGGGTCTGTGGAGTCAATGTCATGGGTGGCCTTAGTTCTACACAGCCAGCAGCATGCTTGCTGCACAGCCTTGCGTTGGTGGTATAGTGGTGAGCATAGCTGCCTTCCAAGCAGTTGACCCGGGTTCGATTCCCGGCCAACGCAGTCTTCTTCTTTGCGCCCTTGACAAAACACCACAGGGCCAAAGCTCCTTCAAGAAAACTCCTAAGTTGTCTTGCCTTAGTGACAACAGTGCAAAGATTCCGCCGCATCCCAACAGGCTCCGGCCTCATGCTTTAACTCGCTCAAGGAGTACAGCATTATCCAGGGACAAGGTTCAGCCATTTCAAACACTCATTCACAAACAATCAACTCTGGCACACACACAGCATTGCTAAGTAGCTGGCTACCATTCCAACACCCTCAACTGGCAAGATAACTGGCAGCATTTTGAAGAATGCTAAAGAATTTCTCAACAAGGAATGGAGACTGAAGTCGGAGCCAGAAGAAACAAGCATGTCCCATGATGTCATAGGCCTTTTCACTTGGATACACTTTGCGCAGGCTATTGACATTGTGGGAAACCTCTGCAATGAGGGAAGACTCTTGACAGCCAAAAAGAACTAAAGCTTGACCAAGTGCATTCATTGCTGGCCCTTTGACTCAAGCAAGCCCATTTCAAGTACCCCAATGACTTTTACAGACAGAAACACGCCGCTGCCATGGGATCACTTGTGTTTCCCATTGTAGCTAACCTGTGCATGGAGCAGCTGGACAAGAGAGACTTGAATTGTTCCACGGGGAAAAGACCAAGTCGTTTGTTAAGGCATGTGGATTATACTTGGGTCAAGATTAGAGCATCAGAAACACAAGCTTTTAGTGAACGCATCAAGTCAGTGGACCAATACATCAAGTGTACACGGGAAGAGGCACTGAATAGCAAATGACCCCTTTTGGACGGCGTCTTGCAAGGCAAGGAAGGGGCTGACTTGGGCAGGGAGGTCTCCGGGAAACCTACCCACACAGACCGTTATCTGCCCTTTGACTCACACCACCCACTGGAACACAAGCTGGGGCTTCTTAGGACTCTGCAATATCCGGCTGACATGGTAGCAACAAAAAGAGTCTAAAGACAAAAGAACACAGATGTAACGGCACCCTTGCCAGGGACGCTGGCATGTTTGCCCCGGTTTCCCTTTACTTCGCCCCGCAGCCAGGCACACTGTATTTCTTCAGCCACATGCACACACGCGCAAACGCTCCTTGTCTTCAATCACCGGACTTGGGGATGTTTGTTTTTGGAGTTTTCCTGTAGAGCTGGGGACAGGGAATTGTAGTGGGATACTCCAAAATTAGAACTTTTCACACTGAGGACATCTAGCTGATCTCTTAGTTAAGCGGTATTGACGTCCTGACTGGCTTCAGGCCCTCAGGTCCACCCACCTGGGGCCGCATAGCAGCCTGCGCCAGGCGAGGCAGCCTGCCTCCAGCCCAGCTGTTCGGCCCTCTCCCAGGAAAGAGGCTGAGCCCATGTGCTGGCAGAACATACATGCCACTCCCAGCATGCCACTGGAATGCCCCCCCTTGCAAATGGCCAGGGCTGCATCCATATTCATGCTGTTCGTTTGCCTAGCCCCCACCCATGTTCTGGAAAGTTCTCACAGCTTCCCGAAGGCGGGAAGAACTCTGACAAACTCAAACAACATCAGAGAATCATCAGCAGACCCGACTAATCCATCGCAGCAATCTGTTAAGCAGAATACCACACTGAATTGACCTGACAGCCTCTCTGGTAAGCAGAGGCCAACTATACAAATCCTAGCACATGACTAGGAGGGTGCTACCGTGACATCTCAGGAGGGCTTTGAAAGCTTGTGGCTACCCAGACTGGGTCTTGGTTAAAACCTCCGCAAGCTCAGGAAAACAAACTGGGGAGAAGCAGAACACTTGGAGAAATATAGTCATCCCGTATGGAACTGGAGTGTCGGAAAAAGTCAGAAGGATCTTTAAGAAACATCGCATCCCTGTGTACTTCAAGGCCAGCAATACACTGGGACACGAGCTTGTCCATCCACACTATCTGTCTTCCACATTATTAACACCTCTCTCCAGGCCATTTGACATCAATTGACGCCTTTAGCCAGGTCAATCTAGGCACTATTAGCTATGCAGGCTTCCTGACACCCAACAAGGGGATGATGTAACTTGAAAAAGGGCGCCTCCACAATTCTCACACCTCCCCTCCTGTTCCTGGACAATCAACATGGACACATTCCATGGTAATTGGTCTAAGGCCTCTTCAGGTGTGAATAGAAACGCTGGGGTTTGTTCCTGCGAAGAGGTGGCTTGACTAAACTACGAAAGATCTTCAACATTCCAGAAGTAGACCAATTGAATGCGACATATTACTAGTCCGTTTTCAAGGAATGTGGTCAGTGAAGGATCAATTGGCAGCCGTGTGAGGCGAGCCAAAGGACACGCTTTGTCTTCCTAGGTGGGTGTCAGACTTGGCAGCGGTCCCCGCTAAGGTAATGAGAAAAGGTGAGCGTCCCTGGGTGGGCTCGAACCACCAACCTTTCGGTTAACAGCCGAACGCGCTAACCGATTGCGCCACAGAGACCACACACGGAGCGTGCTTGAACTGGCCCGAAGGAGAAATGAAAGATCAACTCAAGGTGCCTAAAAAGCTTCCCAATTGCACATTTGTAGAGCTGAGGGATTGCCTTCTTTCTAAAAGGAAGTGACGCGGGCTAAAAAGCCCTTCCTTCGAGCCGGAATTGAACCAGCGACCTAAGGATTGCTACTTTATCTACTACAGTCCTCCGCTCTACCAGCTGAGCTATCGAAGGGAAGTCGGATGGGTGGGGTAACACGTGACCCCTGCAAATGCAAAGCCAGTGCTGAACACTTTGCATTTGACCTTCTAGGTTGAGGTCTTGCTTGATGCCGCCTCGGCCGATAAGGGCAGATGCCTGGGCAGACGTTACGTGGGAGGCTACGGCTTGACGTATTGCACAGAGAGAAAAGGGTTAGTAAAGAGCCAGCGCATTTTGTTGGGATCCTCCAAAGTCCCGTCAAAAATGGTGATGTACCCTGTGCCCTGACAGCAAGTGAGCAGAATAGTACTTGGAAGCACATTGAGTTTAGCCAAAGGAATTGTGGCGAAAGCTAGGAAAGAGTGGTCAGAGCCTGCTAGCTGTAAGAGGCCTCAAAGCAGCAGAGTGCGGTAGCCCGGCTAGCTCAGTCGGTAGAGCATGAGACTCTTAATCTCAGGGTCGTGGGTTCGAGCCCCACGTTGGGCGTGCCTTTTTTTGGCCGAGTCAAAGGCCTTTGCAAAAGGTGTCAGTATCTCCAGTTCCTTCAAGCGCACTGCACAATCACACCTTTACCATATCTAGTGGCTTGGCTTCCTTTCTCTCCACCAATGGGGAAATATTTCTAGCTCATCCTCCTAGAGGTGACTTGGTACGGCAGCAAATGGACCTTGCGCAGCAGGGGGTCTGTGGAGTCAATGTCATGGGTGGCCTTAGTTCTACACAGCCAGCAGCATGCTTGCTGCACAGCCTTGCGTTGGTGGTATAGTGGTGAGCATAGCTGCCTTCCAAGCAGTTGACCCGGGTTCGATTCCCGGCCAACGCAGTCTTCTTCTTTGCGCCCTTGACAAAACACCACAGGGCCAAAGCTCCTTCAAGAAAGCTCCTAAGTTGTCTTGCCTTAGTGACAACAGTGCAAAGATTCCGCCGCATCCCAACAGGCTCCGGCCTCATGCTTTAACTCGCTCAAGGAGTACAGCATTATCCAGGGACAAGGTTCAGCCATTTCAAACACTCATTCACAAACAATCAACTCTGGCACACACACAGCATTGCTAAGTAGCTGGCTACCATTCCAACACCCTCAACTGGCAAGATAACTGGCAGCATTTTGAAGAATGCTAAAGAATTTCTCAACAAGGAATGGAGACTGAAGTCGGAGCCAGAAGAAACAAGCATGTCCCATGATGTCATAGGCCTTTTCACTTGGATACACTTTGCGCAGGCTATTGACATTGTGGGAAACCTCTGCAATGAGGGAAGACTCTTGACAGCCAAAAAGAACTAAAGCTTGACCAAGTGCATTCATTGCTGGCCCTTTGACTCAAGCAAGCCCATTTCAAGTACCCCAATGACTTTTACAGACAGAAACACGCCGCTGCCATGGGATCACTTGTGTTTCCCATTGTAGCTAACCTGTGCATGGAGCAGCTGGACAAGAGAGACTTGAATTGTTCCACGGGGAAAAGACCAAGTCGTTTGTTAAGGCATGTGGATTATACTTGGGTCAAGATTAGAGCATCAGAAACACAAGCTTTTAGTGAACGCATCAAGTCAGTGGACCAATACATCAAGTGTACACGGGAAGAGGCACTGAATAGCAAATGACCCCTTTTGGACGGCGTCTTGCAAGGCAAGGAAGGGGCTGACTTGGGCAGGGAGGTCTCCGGGAAACCTACCCACACAGACCGTTATCTGCCCTTTGACTCACACCACCCACTGGAACACAAGCTGGGGCTTCTTAGGACTCTGCAATATCCGGCTGACATGGTAGCAACAAAAAGAGTCTAAAGACAAAAGAACACAGATGTAACGGCACCCTTGCCAGGGACGCTGGCATGTTTGCCCCGGTTTCCCTTTACTTCGCCCCGCAGCCAGGCACACTGTATTTCTTCAGCCACATGCACACACGCGCAAACGCTCCTTGTCTTCAATCACCGGACTTGGGGATGTTTGTTTTTGGAGTTTTCCTGTAGAGCTGGGGACAGGGAATTGTAGTGGGATACTCCAAAATTAGAACTTTTCACACTGAGGACATCTAGCTGATCTCTTAGTTAAGCGGTATTGACGTCCTGACTGGCTTCAGGCCCTCAGGTCCACCCACCTGGGGCCGCATAGCAGCCTGCGCCAGGCGAGGCAGCCTGCCTCCAGCCCAGCTGTTCGGCCCTCTCCCAGGAAAGAGGCTGAGCCCATGTGCTGGCAGAACATACATGCCACTCCCAGCATGCCACTGGAATGCCCCCCCTTGCAAATGGCCAGGGCTGCATCCATATTCATGCTGTTCGTTTGCCTAGCCCCCACCCATGTTCTGGAAAGTTCTCACAGCTTCCCGAAGGCGGGAAGAACTCTGACAAACTCAAACAACATCAGAGAATCATCAGCAGACCCGACTAATCCATCGCAGCAATCTGTTAAGCAGAATACCACACTGAATTGACCTGACAGCCTCTCTGGTAAGCAGAGGCCAACTATACAAATCCTAGCACATGACTAGGAGGGTGCTACCGTGACATCTCAGGAGGGCTTTGAAAGCTTGTGGCTACCCAGACTGGGTCTTGGTTAAAACCTCCGCAAGCTCAGGAAAACAAACTGGGGAGAAGCAGAACACTTGGAGAAATATAGTCATCCCGTATGGAACTGGAGTGTCGGAAAAAGTCAGAAGGATCTTTAAGAAACATCGCATCCCTGTGTACTTCAAGGCCAGCAATACACTGGGACACGAGCTTGTCCATCCACACTATCTGTCTTCCACATTATTAACACCTCTCTCCAGGCCATTTGACATCAATTGACGCCTTTAGCCAGGTCAATCTAGGCACTATTAGCTATGCAGGCTTCCTGACACCCAACAAGGGGATGATGTAACTTGAAAAAGGGCGCCTCCACAATTCTCACACCTCCCCTCCTGTTCCTGGACAATCAACATGGACACATTCCATGGTAATTGGTCTAAGGCCTCTTCAGGTGTGAATAGAAACGCTGGGGTTTGTTCCTGCGAAGAGGTGGCTTGACTAAACTACGAAAGATCTTCAACATTCCAGAAGTAGACCAATTGAATGCGACATATTACTAGTCCGTTTTCAAGGAATGTGGTCAGTGAAGGATCAATTGGCAGCCGTGTGAGGCGAGCCAAAGGACACGCTTTGTCTTCCTAGGTGGGTGTCAGACTTGGCAGCGGTCCCGGCTAAGGTAATGAGAAAAGGTGAGCGTCCCTGGGTGGGCTCGAACCACCAACCTTTCGGTTAACAGCCGAACGCGCTAACCGATTGCGCCACAGAGACCACACACGGAGCGTGCTTGAACTGGCCCGAAGGAGAAATGAAAGATCAACTCAAGGTGCCTAAAAAGCTTCCCAATTGCACATTTGCAGAGCTGAGGGATTGCCTTCTTTCTAAAAGGAAGTGACGCGGGCTAAAAAGCCCTTCCTTCGAGCCGGAATTGAACCAGCGACCTAAGGATTGCTACTTTATCTACTACAGTCCTCCGCTCTACCAGCTGAGCTATCGAAGGGAAGTCGGATGGGTGGGGTAACACGTGACCCCTGCAAATGCAAAGCCAGTGCTGAACACTTTGCATTTGACCTTCTAGGTTGAGGTCTTGCTTGATGCCGCCTCGGCCGATAAGGGCAGATGCCTAGGCAGACGTTACGTGGGAGGCTACGGCTTGACGTATTGCACAGAGAGAAAAGGGTTAGTAAAGAGCCAGCGCATTTTGTTGGGATCCTCCAAAGTCCCGTCAAAAATGGTGATGTACCCTGTGCCCTGACAGCAAGTGAGCAGAATAGTACTTGGAAGCACATTGAGTTTAGCCAAAGGAATTGTGGCGAAAGCTAGGAAAGAGTGGTCAGAGCCTGCTAGCTGTAAGAGGCCTCAAAGCAGCAGCGTGCGGTAGCCCGGCTAGCTCAGTCGGTAGAGCATGAGACTCTTAATCTCAGGGTCGTGGGTTCGAGCCCCACGTTGGGCGTGCCTTTTTTTGGCCGAGTCAAAGGCCTTTGCAAAAGGTGTCAGTATCTCCAGTTCCTTCAAGCGCACTGCACAATCACACCTTTACCATATCTAGTGGCTTGGCTTCCTTTCTCTCCACCAATGGGGAAATATTTCTAGCTCATCCTCCTAGAGGTGACTTGGTACGGCAGCAAATGGACCTTGCGCAGCAGGGGGTCTGTGGAGTCAATGTCATGGGTGGCCTTAGTTCTACACAGCCAGCAGCATGCTTGCTGCACAGCCTTGCGTTGGTGGTATAGTGGTGAGCATAGCTGCCTTCCAAGCAGTTGACCCGGGTTCGATTCCCGGCCAACGCAGTCTTCTTCTTTGCGCCCTTGACAAAACACCACAGGGCCAAAGCTCCTTCAAGAAAACTCCTAAGTTGTCTTGCCTTAGTGACAACAGTGCAAAGATTCCGCCGCATCCCAACAGGCTCCGGCCTCATGCTTTAACTCGCTCAAGGAGTACAGCATTATCCAGGGACAAGGTTCAGCCATTTCAAACACTCATTCACAAACAATCAACTCTGGCACACACACAGCATTGCTAAGTAGCTGGCTACCATTCCAACACCCTCAACTGGCAAGATAACTGGCAGCATTTTGAAGAATGCTAAAGAATTTCTCAACAAGGAATGGAGACTGAAGTCGGAGCCAGAAGAAACAAGCATGTCCCATGATGTCATAGGCCTTTTCACTTGGATACACTTTGCGCAGGCTATTGACATTGTGGGAAACCTCTGCAATGAGGGAAGACTCTTGACAGCCAAAAAGAACTAAAGCTTGACCAAGTGCATTCATTGCTGGCCCTTTGACTCAAGCAAGCCCATTTCAAGTACCCCAATGACTTTTACAGACAGAAACACGCCGCTGCCATGGGATCACTTGTGTTTCCCATTGTAGCTAACCTGTGCATGGAGCAGCTGGACAAGAGAGACTTGAATTGTTCCACGGGGAAAAGACCAAGTCGTTTGTTAAGGCATGTGGATTATACTTGGGTCAAGATTAGAGCATCAGAAACACAAGCTTTTAGTGAACGCATCAAGTCAGTGGACCAATACATCAAGTGTACAGGGGAAGAGGCACTGAATAGCAAATGACCCCTTTTGGACGGCGTCTTGCAAGGCAAGGAAGGGGCTGACTTGGGCAGGGAGGTCTCCGGGAAACCTACCCACACAGACCGTTATCTGCCCTTTGACTCACACCACCCACTGGAACACAAGCTGGGGCTTCTTAGGACTCTGCAATATCCGGCTGACATGGTAGCAACAAAAAGAGTCTAAAGACAAAAGAACACAGATGTAACGGCACCCTTGCCAGGGACGCTGGCATGTTTGCCCCGGTTTCCCTTTACTTCGCCCCGCAGCCAGGCACACTGTATTTCTTCAGCCACATGCACACACGCGCAAACGCTCCTTGTCTTCAATCACCGGACTTGGGGATGTTTGTTTTTGGAGTTTTCCTGTAGAGCTGGGGACAGGGAATTGTAGTGGGATACTCCAAAATTAGAACTTTTCACACTGAGGACATCTAGCTGATCTCTTAGTTAAGCGGTATTGACGTCCTGACTGGCTTCAGGCCCTCAGGTCCACCCACCTGGGGCCGCATAGCAGCCTGCGCCAGGCGAGGCAGCCTGCCTCCAGCCCAGCTGTTCGGCCCTCTCCCAGGAAAGAGGCTGAGCCCATGTGCTGGCAGAACATACATGCCACTCCCAGCATGCCACTGGAATGCCCCCCCTTGCAAATGGCCAGGGCTGCATCCATATTCATGCTGTTCGTTTGCCTAGCCCCCACCCATGTTCTGGAAAGTTCTCACAGCTTCCCGAAGGCGGGAAGAACTCTGACAAACTCAAACAACATCAGAGAATCATCAGCAGACCCGACTAATCCATCGCAGCAATCTGTTAAGCAGAATACCACACTGAATTGACCTGACAGCCTCTCTGGTAAGCAGAGGCCAACTATACAAATCCTAGCACATGACTAGGAGGGTGCTACCGTGACATCTCAGGAGGGCTTTGAAAGCTTGTGGCTACCCAGACTGGGTCTTGGTTAAAACCTCCGCAAGCTCAGGAAAACAAACTGGGGAGAAGCAGAACACTTGGAGAAATATAGTCATCCCGTATGGAACTGGAGTGTCGGAAAAAGTCAGAAGGATCTTTAAGAAACATCGCATCCCTGTGTACTTCAAGGCCAGCAATACACTGGGACACGAGCTTGTCCATCCACACTATCTGTCTTCCACATTATTAACACCTCTCTCCAGGCCATTTGACATCAATTGACGCCTTTAGCCAGGTCAATCTAGGCACTATTAGCTATGCAGGCTTCCTGACACCCAACAAGGGGATGATGTAACTTGAAAAAGGGCGCCTCCACAATTCTCACACCTCCCCTCCTGTTCCTGGACAATCAACATGGACACATTCCATGGTAATTGGTCTAAGGCCTCTTCAGGTGTGAATAGAAACGCTGGGGTTTGTTCCTGCGAAGAGGTGGCTTGACTAAACTACGAAAGATCTTCAACATTCCAGAAGTAGACCAATTGAATGCGACATATTACTAGTCCGTTTTCAAGGAATGTGGTCAGTGAAGGATCAATTGGCAGCCGTGTGAGGCGAGCCAAAGGACACGCTTTGTCTTCCTAGGTGGGTGTCAGACTTGGCAGCGGTCCCCGCTAAGGTAATGAGAAAAGGTGAGCGTCCCTGGGTGGGCTCGAACCACCAACCTTTCGGTTAACAGCCGAACGCGCTAACCGATTGCGCCACAGAGACCACACACGGAGCGTGCTTGAACTGGCCCGAAGGAGAAATGAAAGATCAACTCAAGGTGCCTAAAAAGCTTCCCAATTGCACATTTGTAGAGCTGAGGGATTGCCTTCTTTCTAAAAGGAAGTGACGCGGGCTAAAAAGCCCTTCCTTCGAGCCGGAATTGAACCAGCGACCTAAGGATTGCTACTTTATCTACTACAGTCCTCCGCTCTACCAGCTGAGCTATCGAAGGGAAGTCGGATGGGTGGGGTAACACGTGACCCCTGCAAATGCAAAGCCAGTGCTGAACACTTTGCATTTGACCTTCTAGGTTGAGGTCTTGCTTGATGCCGCCTCGGCCGATAAGGGCAGATGCCTGGGCAGACGTTACGTGGGAGGCTACGGCTTGACGTATTGCACAGAGAGAAAAGGGTTAGTAAAGAGCCAGCGCATTTTGTTGGGATCCTCCAAAGTCCCGTCAAAAATGGTGATGTACCCTGTGCCCTGACAGCAAGTGAGCAGAATAGTACTTGGAAGCACATTGAGTTTAGCCAAAGGAATTGTGGCGAAAGCTAGGAAAGAGTGGTCAGAGCCTGCTAGCTGTAAGAGGCCTCAAAGCAGCAGAGTGCGGTAGCCCGGCTAGCTCAGTCGGTAGAGCATGAGACTCTTAATCTCAGGGTCGTGGGTTCGAGCCCCACGTTGGGCGTGCCTTTTTTTGGCCGAGTCAAAGGCCTTTGCAAAAGGTGTCAGTATCTCCAGTTCCTTCAAGCGCACTGCACAATCACACCTTTACCATATCTAGTGGCTTGGCTTCCTTTCTCTCCACCAATGGGGAAATATTTCTAGCTCATCCTCCTAGAGGTGACTTGGTACGGCAGCAAATGGACCTTGCGCAGCAGGGGGTCTGTGGAGTCAATGTCATGGGTGGCCTTAGTTCTACACAGCCAGCAGCATGCTTGCTGCACAGCCTTGCGTTGGTGGTATAGTGGTGAGCATAGCTGCCTTCCAAGCAGTTGACCCGGGTTCGATTCCCGGCCAACGCAGTCTTCTTCTTTGCGCCCTTGACAAAACACCACAGGGCCAAAGCTCCTTCAAGAAAGCTCCTAAGTTGTCTTGCCTTAGTGACAACAGTGCAAAGATTCCGCCGCATCCCAACAGGCTCCGGCCTCATGCTTTAACTCGCTCAAGGAGTACAGCATTATCCAGGGACAAGGTTCAGCCATTTCAAACACTCATTCACAAACAATCAACTCTGGCACACACACAGCATTGCTAAGTAGCTGGCTACCATTCCAACACCCTCAACTGGCAAGATAACTGGCAGCATTTTGAAGAATGCTAAAGAATTTCTCAACAAGGAATGGAGACTGAAGTCGGAGCCAGAAGAAACAAGCATGTCCCATGATGTCATAGGCCTTTTCACTTGGATACACTTTGCGCAGGCTATTGACATTGTGGGAAACCTCTGCAATGAGGGAAGACTCTTGACAGCCAAAAAGAACTAAAGCTTGACCAAGTGCATTCATTGCTGGCCCTTTGACTCAAGCAAGCCCATTTCAAGTACCCCAATGACTTTTACAGACAGAAACACGCCGCTGCCATGGGATCACTTGTGTTTCCCATTGTAGCTAACCTGTGCATGGAGCAGCTGGACAAGAGAGACTTGAATTGTTCCACGGGGAAAAGACCAAGTCGTTTGTTAAGGCATGTGGATTATACTTGGGTCAAGATTAGAGCATCAGAAACACAAGCTTTTAGTGAACGCATCAAGTCAGTGGACCAATACATCAAGTGTACACGGGAAGAGGCACTGAATAGCAAATGACCCCTTTTGGACGGCGTCTTGCAAGGCAAGGAAGGGGCTGACTTGGGCAGGGAGGTCTCCGGGAAACCTACCCACACAGACCGTTATCTGCCCTTTGACTCACACCACCCACTGGAACACAAGCTGGGGCTTCTTAGGACTCTGCAATATCCGGCTGACATGGTAGCAACAAAAAGAGTCTAAAGACAAAAGAACACAGATGTAACGGCACCCTTGCCAGGGACGCTGGCATGTTTGCCCCGGTTTCCCTTTACTTCGCCCCGCAGCCAGGCACACTGTATTTCTTCAGCCACATGCACACACGCGCAAACGCTCCTTGTCTTCAATCACCGGACTTGGGGATGTTTGTTTTTGGAGTTTTCCTGTAGAGCTGGGGACAGGGAATTGTAGTGGGATACTCCAAAATTAGAACTTTTCACACTGAGGACATCTAGCTGATCTCTTAGTTAAGCGGTATTGACGTCCTGACTGGCTTCAGGCCCTCAGGTCCACCCACCTGGGGCCGCATAGCAGCCTGCGCCAGGCGAGGCAGCCTGCCTCCAGCCCAGCTGTTCGGCCCTCTCCCAGGAAAGAGGCTGAGCCCATGTGCTGGCAGAACATACATGCCACTCCCAGCATGCCACTGGAATGCCCCCCCTTGCAAATGGCCAGGGCTGCATCCATATTCATGCTGTTCGTTTGCCTAGCCCCCACCCATGTTCTGGAAAGCTCTCACAGCTTCCCGAAGGCGGGAAGAACTCTGACAAACTCAAACAACATCAGAGAATCATCAGCAGACCCGACTAATCCATCGCAGCAATCTGTTAAGCAGAATACCACACTGAATTGACCTGACAGCCTCTCTGGTAAGCAGAGGCCAACTATACAAATCCTAGCACATGACTAGGAGGGTGCTACCGTGACATCTCAGGAGGGCTTTGAAAGCTTGTGGCTACCCAGACTGGGTCTTGGTTAAAACCTCCGCAAGCTCAGGAAAACAAACTGGGGAGAAGCAGAACACTTGGAGAAATATAGTCATCCCGTATGGAACTGGAGTGTCGGAAAAAGTCAGAAGGATCTTTAAGAAACATCGCATCCCTGTGTACTTCAAGGCCAGCAATACACTGGGACACGAGCTTGTCCATCCACACTATCTGTCTTCCACATTATTAACACCTCTCTCCAGGCCATTTGACATCAATTGACGCCTTTAGCCAGGTCAATCTAGGCACTATTAGCTATGCAGGCTTCCTGACACCCAACAAGGGGATGATGTAACTTGAAAAAGGGCGCCTCCACAATTCTCACACCTCCCCTCCTGTTCCTGGACAATCAACATGGACACATTCCATGGTAATTGGTCTAAGGCCTCTTCAGGTGTGAATAGAAACGCTGGGGTTTGTTCCTGCGAAGAGGTGGCTTGACTAAACTACGAAAGATCTTCAACATTCCAGAAGTAGACCAATTGAATGCGACATATTACTAGTCCGTTTTCAAGGAATGTGGTCAGTGAAGGATCAATTGGCAGCCGTGTGAGGCGAGCCAAAGGACACGCTTTGTCTTCCTAGGTGGGTGTCAGACTTGGCAGCGGTCCCGGCTAAGGTAATGAGAAAAGGTGAGCGTCCCTGGGTGGGCTCGAACCACCAACCTTTCGGTTAACAGCCGAACGCGCTAACCGATTGCGCCACAGAGACCACACACGGAGCGTGCTTGAACTGGCCCGAAGGAGAAATGAAAGATCAACTCAAGGTGCCTAAAAAGCTTCCCAATTGCACATTTGCAGAGCTGAGGGATTGCCTTCTTTCTAAAAGGAAGTGACGCGGGCTAAAAAGCCCTTCCTTCGAGCCGGAATTGAACCAGCGACCTAAGGATTGCTACTTTATCTACTACAGTCCTCCGCTCTACCAGCTGAGCTATCGAAGGGAAGTCGGATGGGTGGGGTAACACGTGACCCCTGCAAATGCAAAGCCAGTGCTGAACACTTTGCATTTGACCTTCTAGGTTGAGGTCTTGCTTGATGCCGCCTCGGCCGATAAGGGCAGATGCCTAGGCAGACGTTACGTGGGAGGCTACGGCTTGACGTATTGCACAGAGAGAAAAGGGTTAGTAAAGAGCCAGCGCATTTTGTTGGGATCCTCCAAAGTCCCGTCAAAAATGGTGATGTACCCTGTGCCCTGACAGCAAGTGAGCAGAATAGTACTTGGAAGCACATTGAGTTTAGCCAAAGGAATTGTGGCGAAAGCTAGGAAAGAGTGGTCAGAGCCTGCTAGCTGTAAGAGGCCTCAAAGCAGCAGCGTGCGGTAGCCCGGCTAGCTCAGTCGGTAGAGCATGAGACTCTTAATCTCAGGGTCGTGGGTTCGAGCCCCACGTTGGGCGTGCCTTTTTTTGGCCGAGTCAAAGGCCTTTGCAAAAGGTGTCAGTATCTCCAGTTCCTTCAAGCGCACTGCACAATCACACCTTTACCATATCTAGTGGCTTGGCTTCCTTTCTCTCCACCAATGGGGAAATATTTCTAGCTCATCCTCCTAGAGGTGACTTGGTACGGCAGCAAATGGACCTTGCGCAGCAGGGGGTCTGTGGAGTCAATGTCATGGGTGGCCTTAGTTCTACACAGCCAGCAGCATGCTTGCTGCACAGCCTTGCGTTGGTGGTATAGTGGTGAGCATAGCTGCCTTCCAAGCAGTTGACCCGGGTTCGATTCCCGGCCAACGCAGTCTTCTTCTTTGCGCCCTTGACAAAACACCACAGGGCCAAAGCTCCTTCAAGAAAACTCCTAAGTTGTCTTGCCTTAGTGACAACAGTGCAAAGATTCCGCCGCATCCCAACAGGCTCCGGCCTCATGCTTTAACTCGCTCAAGGAGTACAGCATTATCCAGGGACAAGGTTCAGCCATTTCAAACACTCATTCACAAACAATCAACTCTGGCACACACACAGCATTGCTAAGTAGCTGGCTACCATTCCAACACCCTCAACTGGCAAGATAACTGGCAGCATTTTGAAGAATGCTAAAGAATTTCTCAACAAGGAATGGAGACTGAAGTCGGAGCCAGAAGAAACAAGCATGTCCCATGATGTCATAGGCCTTTTCACTTGGATACACTTTGCGCAGGCTATTGACATTGTGGGAAACCTCTGCAATGAGGGAAGACTCTTGACAGCCAAAAAGAACTAAAGCTTGACCAAGTGCATTCATTGCTGGCCCTTTGACTCAAGCAAGCCCATTTCAAGTACCCCAATGACTTTTACAGACAGAAACACGCCGCTGCCATGGGATCACTTGTGTTTCCCATTGTAGCTAACCTGTGCATGGAGCAGCTGGACAAGAGAGACTTGAATTGTTCCACGGGGAAAAGACCAAGTCGTTTGTTAAGGCATGTGGATTATACTTGGGTCAAGATTAGAGCATCAGAAACACAAGCTTTTAGTGAACGCATCAAGTCAGTGGACCAATACATCAAGTGTACAGGGGAAGAGGCACTGAATAGCAAATGACCCCTTTTGGACGGCGTCTTGCAAGGCAAGGAAGGGGCTGACTTGGGCAGGGAGGTCTCCGGGAAACCTACCCACACAGACCGTTATCTGCCCTTTGACTCACACCACCCACTGGAACACAAGCTGGGGCTTCTTAGGACTCTGCAATATCCGGCTGACATGGTAGCAACAAAAAGAGTCTAAAGACAAAAGAACACAGATGTAACGGCACCCTTGCCAGGGACGCTGGCATGTTTGCCCCGGTTTCCCTTTACTTCGCCCCGCAGCCAGGCACACTGTATTTCTTCAGCCACATGCACACACGCGCAAACGCTCCTTGTCTTCAATCACCGGACTTGGGGATGTTTGTTTTTGGAGTTTTCCTGTAGAGCTGGGGACAGGGAATTGTAGTGGGATACTCCAAAATTAGAACTTTTCACACTGAGGACATCTAGCTGATCTCTTAGTTAAGCGGTATTGACGTCCTGACTGGCTTCAGGCCCTCAGGTCCACCCACCTGGGGCCGCATAGCAGCCTGCGCCAGGCGAGGCAGCCTGCCTCCAGCCCAGCTGTTCGGCCCTCTCCCAGGAAAGAGGCTGAGCCCATGTGCTGGCAGAACATACATGCCACTCCCAGCATGCCACTGGAATGCCCCCCCTTGCAAATGGCCAGGGCTGCATCCATATTCATGCTGTTCGTTTGCCTAGCCCCCACCCATGTTCTGGAAAGTTCTCACAGCTTCCCGAAGGCGGGAAGAACTCTGACAAACTCAAACAACATCAGAGAATCATCAGCAGACCCGACTAATCCATCGCAGCAATCTGTTAAGCAGAATACCACACTGAATTGACCTGACAGCCTCTCTGGTAAGCAGAGGCCAACTATACAAATCCTAGCACATGACTAGGAGGGTGCTACCGTGACATCTCAGGAGGGCTTTGAAAGCTTGTGGCTACCCAGACTGGGTCTTGGTTAAAACCTCCGCAAGCTCAGGAAAACAAACTGGGGAGAAGCAGAACACTTGGAGAAATATAGTCATCCCGTATGGAACTGGAGTGTCGGAAAAAGTCAGAAGGATCTTTAAGAAACATCGCATCCCTGTGTACTTCAAGGCCAGCAATACACTGGGACACGAGCTTGTCCATCCACACTATCTGTCTTCCACATTATTAACACCTCTCTCCAGGCCATTTGACATCAATTGACGCCTTTAGCCAGGTCAATCTAGGCACTATTAGCTATGCAGGCTTCCTGACACCCAACAAGGGGATGATGTAACTTGAAAAAGGGCGCCTCCACAATTCTCACACCTCCCCTCCTGTTCCTGGACAATCAACATGGACACATTCCATGGTAATTGGTCTAAGGCCTCTTCAGGTGTGAATAGAAACGCTGGGGTTTGTTCCTGCGAAGAGGTGGCTTGACTAAACTACGAAAGATCTTCAACATTCCAGAAGTAGACCAATTGAATGCGACATATTACTAGTCCGTTTTCAAGGAATGTGGTCAGTGAAGGATCAATTGGCAGCCGTGTGAGGCGAGCCAAAGGACACGCTTTGTCTTCCTAGGTGGGTGTCAGACTTGGCAGCGGTCCCCGCTAAGGTAATGAGAAAAGGTGAGCGTCCCTGGGTGGGCTCGAACCACCAACCTTTCGGTTAACAGCCGAACGCGCTAACCGATTGCGCCACAGAGACCACACACGGAGCGTGCTTGAACTGGCCCGAAGGAGAAATGAAAGATCAACTCAAGGTGCCTAAAAAGCTTCCCAATTGCACATTTGTAGAGCTGAGGGATTGCCTTCTTTCTAAAAGGAAGTGACGCGGGCTAAAAAGCCCTTCCTTCGAGCCGGAATTGAACCAGCGACCTAAGGATTGCTACTTTATCTACTACAGTCCTCCGCTCTACCAGCTGAGCTATCGAAGGGAAGTCGGATGGGTGGGGTAACACGTGACCCCTGCAAATGCAAAGCCAGTGCTGAACACTTTGCATTTGACCTTCTAGGTTGAGGTCTTGCTTGATGCCGCCTCGGCCGATAAGGGCAGATGCCTGGGCAGACGTTACGTGGGAGGCTACGGCTTGACGTATTGCACAGAGAGAAAAGGGTTAGTAAAGAGCCAGCGCATTTTGTTGGGATCCTCCAAAGTCCCGTCAAAAATGGTGATGTACCCTGTGCCCTGACAGCAAGTGAGCAGAATAGTACTTGGAAGCACATTGAGTTTAGCCAAAGGAATTGTGGCGAAAGCTAGGAAAGAGTGGTCAGAGCCTGCTAGCTGTAAGAGGCCTCAAAGCAGCAGAGTGCGGTAGCCCGGCTAGCTCAGTCGGTAGAGCATGAGACTCTTAATCTCAGGGTCGTGGGTTCGAGCCCCACGTTGGGCGTGCCTTTTTTTGGCCGAGTCAAAGGCCTTTGCAAAAGGTGTCAGTATCTCCAGTTCCTTCAAGCGCACTGCACAATCACACCTTTACCATATCTAGTGGCTTGGCTTCCTTTCTCTCCACCAATGGGGAAATATTTCTAGCTCATCCTCCTAGAGGTGACTTGGTACGGCAGCAAATGGACCTTGCGCAGCAGGGGGTCTGTGGAGTCAATGTCATGGGTGGCCTTAGTTCTACACAGCCAGCAGCATGCTTGCTGCACAGCCTTGCGTTGGTGGTATAGTGGTGAGCATAGCTGCCTTCCAAGCAGTTGACCCGGGTTCGATTCCCGGCCAACGCAGTCTTCTTCTTTGCGCCCTTGACAAAACACCACAGGGCCAAAGCTCCTTCAAGAAAGCTCCTAAGTTGTCTTGCCTTAGTGACAACAGTGCAAAGATTCCGCCGCATCCCAACAGGCTCCGGCCTCATGCTTTAACTCGCTCAAGGAGTACAGCATTATCCAGGGACAAGGTTCAGCCATTTCAAACACTCATTCACAAACAATCAACTCTGGCACACACACAGCATTGCTAAGTAGCTGGCTACCATTCCAACACCCTCAACTGGCAAGATAACTGGCAGCATTTTGAAGAATGCTAAAGAATTTCTCAACAAGGAATGGAGACTGAAGTCGGAGCCAGAAGAAACAAGCATGTCCCATGATGTCATAGGCCTTTTCACTTGGATACACTTTGCGCAGGCTATTGACATTGTGGGAAACCTCTGCAATGAGGGAAGACTCTTGACAGCCAAAAAGAACTAAAGCTTGACCAAGTGCATTCATTGCTGGCCCTTTGACTCAAGCAAGCCCATTTCAAGTACCCCAATGACTTTTACAGACAGAAACACGCCGCTGCCATGGGATCACTTGTGTTTCCCATTGTAGCTAACCTGTGCATGGAGCAGCTGGACAAGAGAGACTTGAATTGTTCCACGGGGAAAAGACCAAGTCGTTTGTTAAGGCATGTGGATTATACTTGGGTCAAGATTAGAGCATCAGAAACACAAGCTTTTAGTGAACGCATCAAGTCAGTGGACCAATACATCAAGTGTACACGGGAAGAGGCACTGAATAGCAAATGACCCCTTTTGGACGGCGTCTTGCAAGGCAAGGAAGGGGCTGACTTGGGCAGGGAGGTCTCCGGGAAACCTACCCACACAGACCGTTATCTGCCCTTTGACTCACACCACCCACTGGAACACAAGCTGGGGCTTCTTAGGACTCTGCAATATCCGGCTGACATGGTAGCAACAAAAAGAGTCTAAAGACAAAAGAACACAGATGTAACGGCACCCTTGCCAGGGACGCTGGCATGTTTGCCCCGGTTTCCCTTTACTTCGCCCCGCAGCCAGGCACACTGTATTTCTTCAGCCACATGCACACACGCGCAAACGCTCCTTGTCTTCAATCACCGGACTTGGGGATGTTTGTTTTTGGAGTTTTCCTGTAGAGCTGGGGACAGGGAATTGTAGTGGGATACTCCAAAATTAGAACTTTTCACACTGAGGACATCTAGCTGATCTCTTAGTTAAGCGGTATTGACGTCCTGACTGGCTTCAGGCCCTCAGGTCCACCCACCTGGGGCCGCATAGCAGCCTGCGCCAGGCGAGGCAGCCTGCCTCCAGCCCAGCTGTTCGGCCCTCTCCCAGGAAAGAGGCTGAGCCCATGTGCTGGCAGAACATACATGCCACTCCCAGCATGCCACTGGAATGCCCCCCCTTGCAAATGGCCAGGGCTGCATCCATATTCATGCTGTTCGTTTGCCTAGCCCCCACCCATGTTCTGGAAAGCTCTCACAGCTTCCCGAAGGCGGGAAGAACTCTGACAAACTCAAACAACATCAGAGAATCATCAGCAGACCCGACTAATCCATCGCAGCAATCTGTTAAGCAGAATACCACACTGAATTGACCTGACAGCCTCTCTGGTAAGCAGAGGCCAACTATACAAATCCTAGCACATGACTAGGAGGGTGCTACCGTGACATCTCAGGAGGGCTTTGAAAGCTTGTGGCTACCCAGACTGGGTCTTGGTTAAAACCTCCGCAAGCTCAGGAAAACAAACTGGGGAGAAGCAGAACACTTGGAGAAATATAGTCATCCCGTATGGAACTGGAGTGTCGGAAAAAGTCAGAAGGATCTTTAAGAAACATCGCATCCCTGTGTACTTCAAGGCCAGCAATACACTGGGACACGAGCTTGTCCATCCACACTATCTGTCTTCCACATTATTAACACCTCTCTCCAGGCCATTTGACATCAATTGACGCCTTTAGCCAGGTCAATCTAGGCACTATTAGCTATGCAGGCTTCCTGACACCCAACAAGGGGATGATGTAACTTGAAAAAGGGCGCCTCCACAATTCTCACACCTCCCCTCCTGTTCCTGGACAATCAACATGGACACATTCCATGGTAATTGGTCTAAGGCCTCTTCAGGTGTGAATAGAAACGCTGGGGTTTGTTCCTGCGAAGAGGTGGCTTGACTAAACTACGAAAGATCTTCAACATTCCAGAAGTAGACCAATTGAATGCGACATATTACTAGTCCGTTTTCAAGGAATGTGGTCAGTGAAGGATCAATTGGCAGCCGTGTGAGGCGAGCCAAAGGACACGCTTTGTCTTCCTAGGTGGGTGTCAGACTTGGCAGCGGTCCCGGCTAAGGTAATGAGAAAAGGTGAGCGTCCCTGGGTGGGCTCGAACCACCAACCTTTCGGTTAACAGCCGAACGCGCTAACCGATTGCGCCACAGAGACCACACACGGAGCGTGCTTGAACTGGCCCGAAGGAGAAATGAAAGATCAACTCAAGGTGCCTAAAAAGCTTCCCAATTGCACATTTGCAGAGCTGAGGGATTGCCTTCTTTCTAAAAGGAAGTGACGCGGGCTAAAAAGCCCTTCCTTCGAGCCGGAATTGAACCAGCGACCTAAGGATTGCTACTTTATCTACTACAGTCCTCCGCTCTACCAGCTGAGCTATCGAAGGGAAGTCGGATGGGTGGGGTAACACGTGACCCCTGCAAATGCAAAGCCAGTGCTGAACACTTTGCATTTGACCTTCTAGGTTGAGGTCTTGCTTGATGCCGCCTCGGCCGATAAGGGCAGATGCCTAGGCAGACGTTACGTGGGAGGCTACGGCTTGACGTATTGCACAGAGAGAAAAGGGTTAGTAAAGAGCCAGCGCATTTTGTTGGGATCCTCCAAAGTCCCGTCAAAAATGGTGATGTACCCTGTGCCCTGACAGCAAGTGAGCAGAATAGTACTTGGAAGCACATTGAGTTTAGCCAAAGGAATTGTGGCGAAAGCTAGGAAAGAGTGGTCAGAGCCTGCTAGCTGTAAGAGGCCTCAAAGCAGCAGCGTGCGGTAGCCCGGCTAGCTCAGTCGGTAGAGCATGAGACTCTTAATCTCAGGGTCGTGGGTTCGAGCCCCACGTTGGGCGTGCCTTTTTTTGGCCGAGTCAAAGGCCTTTGCAAAAGGTGTCAGTATCTCCAGTTCCTTCAAGCGCACTGCACAATCACACCTTTACCATATCTAGTGGCTTGGCTTCCTTTCTCTCCACCAATGGGGAAATATTTCTAGCTCATCCTCCTAGAGGTGACTTGGTACGGCAGCAAATGGACCTTGCGCAGCAGGGGGTCTGTGGAGTCAATGTCATGGGTGGCCTTAGTTCTACACAGCCAGCAGCATGCTTGCTGCACAGCCTTGCGTTGGTGGTATAGTGGTGAGCATAGCTGCCTTCCAAGCAGTTGACCCGGGTTCGATTCCCGGCCAACGCAGTCTTCTTCTTTGCGCCCTTGACAAAACACCACAGGGCCAAAGCTCCTTCAAGAAAACTCCTAAGTTGTCTTGCCTTAGTGACAACAGTGCAAAGATTCCGCCGCATCCCAACAGGCTCCGGCCTCATGCTTTAACTCGCTCAAGGAGTACAGCATTATCCAGGGACAAGGTTCAGCCATTTCAAACACTCATTCACAAACAATCAACTCTGGCACACACACAGCATTGCTAAGTAGCTGGCTACCATTCCAACACCCTCAACTGGCAAGATAACTGGCAGCATTTTGAAGAATGCTAAAGAATTTCTCAACAAGGAATGGAGACTGAAGTCGGAGCCAGAAGAAACAAGCATGTCCCATGATGTCATAGGCCTTTTCACTTGGATACACTTTGCGCAGGCTATTGACATTGTGGGAAACCTCTGCAATGAGGGAAGACTCTTGACAGCCAAAAAGAACTAAAGCTTGACCAAGTGCATTCATTGCTGGCCCTTTGACTCAAGCAAGCCCATTTCAAGTACCCCAATGACTTTTACAGACAGAAACACGCCGCTGCCATGGGATCACTTGTGTTTCCCATTGTAGCTAACCTGTGCATGGAGCAGCTGGACAAGAGAGACTTGAATTGTTCCACGGGGAAAAGACCAAGTCGTTTGTTAAGGCATGTGGATTATACTTGGGTCAAGATTAGAGCATCAGAAACACAAGCTTTTAGTGAACGCATCAAGTCAGTGGACCAATACATCAAGTGTACAGGGGAAGAGGCACTGAATAGCAAATGACCCCTTTTGGACGGCGTCTTGCAAGGCAAGGAAGGGGCTGACTTGGGCAGGGAGGTCTCCGGGAAACCTACCCACACAGACCGTTATCTGCCCTTTGACTCACACCACCCACTGGAACACAAGCTGGGGCTTCTTAGGACTCTGCAATATCCGGCTGACATGGTAGCAACAAAAAGAGTCTAAAGACAAAAGAACACAGATGTAACGGCACCCTTGCCAGGGACGCTGGCATGTTTGCCCCGGTTTCCCTTTACTTCGCCCCGCAGCCAGGCACACTGTATTTCTTCAGCCACATGCACACACGCGCAAACGCTCCTTGTCTTCAATCACCGGACTTGGGGATGTTTGTTTTTGGAGTTTTCCTGTAGAGCTGGGGACAGGGAATTGTAGTGGGATACTCCAAAATTAGAACTTTTCACACTGAGGACATCTAGCTGATCTCTTAGTTAAGCGGTATTGACGTCCTGACTGGCTTCAGGCCCTCAGGTCCACCCACCTGGGGCCGCATAGCAGCCTGCGCCAGGCGAGGCAGCCTGCCTCCAGCCCAGCTGTTCGGCCCTCTCCCAGGAAAGAGGCTGAGCCCATGTGCTGGCAGAACATACATGCCACTCCCAGCATGCCACTGGAATGCCCCCCCTTGCAAATGGCCAGGGCTGCATCCATATTCATGCTGTTCGTTTGCCTAGCCCCCACCCATGTTCTGGAAAGCTCTCACAGCTTCCCGAAGGCGGGAAGAACTCTGACAAACTCAAACAACATCAGAGAATCATCAGCAGACCCGACTAATCCATCGCAGCAATCTGTTAAGCAGAATACCACACTGAATTGACCTGACAGCCTCTCTGGTAAGCAGAGGCCAACTATACAAATCCTAGCACATGACTAGGAGGGTGCTACCGTGACATCTCAGGAGGGCTTTGAAAGCTTGTGGCTACCCAGACTGGGTCTTGGTTAAAACCTCCGCAAGCTCAGGAAAACAAACTGGGGAGAAGCAGAACACTTGGAGAAATATAGTCATCCCGTATGGAACTGGAGTGTCGGAAAAAGTCAGAAGGATCTTTAAGAAACATCGCATCCCTGTGTACTTCAAGGCCAGCAATACACTGGGACACGAGCTTGTCCATCCACACTATCTGTCTTCCACATTATTAACACCTCTCTCCAGGCCATTTGACATCAATTGACGCCTTTAGCCAGGTCAATCTAGGCACTATTAGCTATGCAGGCTTCCTGACACCCAACAAGGGGATGATGTAACTTGAAAAAGGGCGCCTCCACAATTCTCACACCTCCCCTCCTGTTCCTGGACAATCAACATGGACACATTCCATGGTAATTGGTCTAAGGCCTCTTCAGGTGTGAATAGAAACGCTGGGGTTTGTTCCTGCGAAGAGGTGGCTTGACTAAACTACGAAAGATCTTCAACATTCCAGAAGTAGACCAATTGAATGCGACATATTACTAGTCCGTTTTCAAGGAATGTGGTCAGTGAAGGATCAATTGGCAGCCGTGTGAGGCGAGCCAAAGGACACGCTTTGTCTTCCTAGGTGGGTGTCAGACTTGGCAGCGGTCCCGGCTAAGGTAATGAGAAAAGGTGAGCGTCCCTGGGTGGGCTCGAACCACCAACCTTTCGGTTAACAGCCGAACGCGCTAACCGATTGCACCACAGAGACCACACACAGAGCGTGCTTGAACTGGCCCGAAGGAGAAATGAAAGATCAACTCAAGGTGCCTAAAAAGCTTCCCAATTGCACATTTGCAGAGCTGAGGGATTGCCTTCTTTCTAAAAGGAAGTGACGCGGGCTAAAAAGCCCTTCCTTCGAGCCGGAATTGAACCAGCGACCTAAGGATTGCTACTTTATCTACTACAGTCCTCCGCTCTACCAGCTGAGCTATCGAAGGGAAGTCGGATGGGTGAGGTAACACGTGACCCCTGCAAATGCAAAGCCAGTGCTGAACACTTTGCATTTGACCTTCTAGGTTGAGGTCTTGCTTGATGCCGCCTCGGCCGATAAGGGCAGATATCTAGGCAGACGTTACGTGGGAGGCTACGGCTTGACGTATTGCACAGAGAGAAAAGGGTTAGTAAAGAGCCAGCGCATTTTGTTGGGATCCTCCAAAGTCCCGTCAAAAATGGTGATGTACCCTGTGCCCTGACAGCAAGTGAGCAGAATAGTACTTGGAAGCACATTGAGTTTAGCCAAAGGAATTGTGGCGAAAGCTAGGAAAGAGTGGTCAGAGCCTGCTAGCTGTAAGAGGCCTCAAAGCAGCAGCATGCAGTAGCCCGGCTAGCTCAGTCGGTAGAGCATGAGACTCTTAATCTCAGGGTCGTGGGTTCGAGCCCCACGTTGGGCGTGCCTTTTTTTGGCCGAGTCAAAGGCCTTTGCAAAAGGTGTCAGTATCTCCAGTTCCTTCAAGCGCACTGCACAATCACACCTTTACCATATCTAGTGGCTTGGCTTCCTTTCTCTCCACCAATGGGGAAATATTTCTAGCTCATCCTCCTAGAGGTGACTTGGTACGGCAGCAAATGGACCTTGCGCAGCAGGGGGTCTGTGGAGTCAATGTCATGGGTGGCCTTAGTTCTACACAGCCAGCAGCATGCTTGCTGCACAGCCTTGCGTTGGTGGTATAGTGGTGAGCATAGCTGCCTTCCAAGCAGTTGACCCGGGTTCGATTCCCGGCCAACGCAGTCTTCTTCTTTGCGCCCTTGACAAAACACCACAGGGCCAAAGCTCCTTCAAGAAAGCTCCTAAGTTGTCTTGCCTTAGTGACAACAGTGCAAAGATTCCGCCGCATCCCAACAGGCTCCGGCCTCATGCTTTAACTCGCTCAAGGAGTACAGCATTATCCAGGGACAAGGTTCAGCCATTTCAAACACTCATTCACAAACAATCAACTCTGGCACACACACAGCATTGCTAAGTAGCTGGCTACCATTCCAACACCCTCAACTGGCAAGATAACTGGCAGCATTTTGAAGAATGCTAAAGAATTTCTCAACAAGGAATGGAGACTGAAGTCGGAGCCAGAAGAAACAAGCATGTCCCATGATGTCATAGGCCTTTTCACTTGGATACACTTTGCGCAGGCTATTGACATTGTGGGAAACCTCTGCAATGAGGGAAGACTCTTGACAGCCAAAAAGAACTAAAGCTTGACCAAGTGCATTCATTGCTGGCCCTTTGACTCAAGCAAGCCCATTTCAAGTACCCCAATGACTTTTACAGACAGAAACACGCCGCTGCCATGGGATCACTTGTGTTTCCCATTGTAGCTAACCTGTGCATGGAGCAGCTGGACAAGAGAGACTTGAATTGTTCCACGGGGAAAAGACCAAGTCGTTTGTTAAGGCATGTGGATTATACTTGGGTCAAGATTAGAGCATCAGAAACACAAGCTTTTAGTGAACGCATCAAGTCAGTGGACCAATACATCAAGTGTACACGGGAAGAGGCACTGAATAGCAAATGACCCCTTTTGGACGGCGTCTTGCAAGGCAAGGAAGGGGCTGACTTGGGCAGGGAGGTCTCCGGGAAACCTACCCACACAGACCGTTATCTGCCCTTTGACTCACACCACCCACTGGAACACAAGCTGGGGCTTCTTAGGACTCTGCAATATCCGGCTGACATGGTAGCAACAAAAAGAGTCTAAAGACAAAAGAACACAGATGTAACGGCACCCTTGCCAGGGACGCTGGCATGTTTGCCCCGGTTTCCCTTTACTTCGCCCCGCAGCCAGGCACACTGTATTTCTTCAGCCACATACACACACGCGCAAACGCTCCTTGTCTTCAATCACCGGACTTGGGGATGTTTGTTTTTGGAGTTTTCCTGTAGAGCTGGGGACAGGGAATTGTAGTGGGATACTCCAAAATTAGAACTTTTCACACTGAGGACATCTAGCTGATCTCTTAGTTAAGCGGTATTGACGTCCTGACTGGCTTCAGGCCCTCAGGTCCACCCACCTGGGGCCGCATAGCAGCCTGCGCCAGGCGAGGCAGCCTGCCTCCAGCCCAGCTGTTCGGCCCTCTCCCAGGAAAGAGGCTGAGCCCATGTGCTGGCAGAACATACATGCCACTCCCAGCATGCCACTGGAATGCCCCCCCTTGCAAATGGCCAGGGCTGCATCCATATTCATGCTGTTCGTTTGCCTAGCCCCCACCCATGTTCTGGAAAGCTCTCACAGCTTCCCGAAGGCGGGAAGAACTCTGACAAACTCAAACAACATCAGAGAATCATCAGCAGACCCGACTAATCCATCGCAGCAATCTGTTAAGCAGAATACCACACTGAATTGACCTGACAGCCTCTCTGGTAAGCAGAGGCCAACTATACAAATCCTAGCACATGACTAGGAGGGTGCTACCGTGACATCTCAGGAGGGCTTTGAAAGCTTGTGGCTACCCAGACTGGGTCTTGGTTAAAACCTCCGCAAGCTCAGGAAAACAAACTGGGGAGAAGCAGAACACTTGGAGAAATATAGTCATCCCGTATGGAACTGGAGTGTCGGAAAAAGTCAGAAGGATCTTTAAGAAACATCGCATCCCTGTGTACTTCAAGGCCAGCAATACACTGGGACACGAGCTTGTCCATCCACACTATCTGTCTTCCACATTATTAACACCTCTCTCCAGGCCATTTGACATCAATTGACGCCTTTAGCCAGGTCAATCTAGGCACTATTAGCTATGCAGGCTTCCTGACACCCAACAAGGGGATGATGTAACTTGAAAAAGGGCGCCTCCACAATTCTCACACCTCCCCTCCTGTTCCTGGACAATCAACATGGACACATTCCATGGTAATTGGTCTAAGGCCTCTTCAGGTGTGAATAGAAACGCTGGGGTTTGTTCCTGCGAAGAGGTGGCTTGACTAAACTACGAAAGATCTTCAACATTCCAGAAGTAGACCAATTGAATGCGACATATTACTAGTCCGTTTTCAAGGAATGTGGTCAGTGAAGGATCAATTGGCAGCCGTGTGAGGCGAGCCAAAGGACACGCTTTGTCTTCCTAGGTGGGTGTCAGACTTGGCAGCGGTCCCGGCTAAGGTAATGAGAAAAGGTGAGCGTCCCTGGGTGGGCTCGAACCACCAACCTTTCGGTTAACAGCCGAACGCGCTAACCGATTGCGCCACAGAGACCACACACGGAGCGTGCTTGAACTGGCCCGAAGGAGAAATGAAAGATCAACTCAAGGTGCCTAAAAAGCTTCCCAATTGCACATTTGTAGAGCTGAGGGATTGCCTTCTTTCTAAAAGGAAGTGACGCGGGCTAAAAAGCCCTTCCTTCGAGCCGGAATTGAACCAGCGACCTAAGGATTGCTACTTTATCTACTACAGTCCTCCGCTCTACCAGCTGAGCTATCGAAGGGAAGTCGGATGGGTGGGGTAACACGTGACCCCTGCAAATGCAAAGCCAGTGCTGAACACTTTGCATTTGACCTTCTAGGTTGAGGTCTTGCTTGATGCCGCCTCGGCCGATAAGGGCAGATGCCTGGGCAGACGTTACGTGGGAGGCTACGGCTTGACGTATTGCACAGAGAGAAAAGGGTTAGTAAAGAGCCAGCGCATTTTGTTGGGATCCTCCAAAGTCCCGTCAAAAATGGTGATGTACCCTGTGCCCTGACAGCAAGTGAGCAGAATAGTACTTGGAAGCACATTGAGTTTAGCCAAAGGAATTGTGGCGAAAGCTAGGAAAGAGTGGTCAGAGCCTGCTAGCTGTAAGAGGCCTCAAAGCAGCAGAGTGCGGTAGCCCGGCTAGCTCAGTCGGTAGAGCATGAGACTCTTAATCTCAGGGTCGTGGGTTCGAGCCCCACGTTGGGCGTGCCTTTTTTTGGCCGAGTCAAAGGCCTTTGCAAAAGGTGTCAGTATCTCCAGTTCCTTCAAGCGCACTGCACAATCACACCTTTACCATATCTAGTGGCTTGGCTTCCTTTCTCTCCACCAATGGGGAAATATTTCTAGCTCATCCTCCTAGAGGTGACTTGGTACGGCAGCAAATGGACCTTGCGCAGCAGGGGGTCTGTGGAGTCAATGTCATGGGTGGCCTTAGTTCTACACAGCCAGCAGCATGCTTGCTGCACAGCCTTGCGTTGGTGGTATAGTGGTGAGCATAGCTGCCTTCCAAGCAGTTGACCCGGGTTCGATTCCCGGCCAACGCAGTCTTCTTCTTTGCGCCCTTGACAAAACACCACAGGGCCAAAGCTCCTTCAAGAAAGCTCCTAAGTTGTCTTGCCTTAGTGACAACAGTGCAAAGATTCCGCCGCATCCCAACAGGCTCCGGCCTCATGCTTTAACTCGCTCAAGGAGTACAGCATTATCCAGGGACAAGGTTCAGCCATTTCAAACACTCATTCACAAACAATCAACTCTGGCACACACACAGCATTGCTAAGTAGCTGGCTACCATTCCAACACCCTCAACTGGCAAGATAACTGGCAGCATTTTGAAGAATGCTAAAGAATTTCTCAACAAGGAATGGAGACTGAAGTCGGAGCCAGAAGAAACAAGCATGTCCCATGATGTCATAGGCCTTTTCACTTGGATACACTTTGCGCAGGCTATTGACATTGTGGGAAACCTCTGCAATGAGGGAAGACTCTTGACAGCCAAAAAGAACTAAAGCTTGACCAAGTGCATTCATTGCTGGCCCTTTGACTCAAGCAAGCCCATTTCAAGTACCCCAATGACTTTTACAGACAGAAACACGCCGCTGCCATGGGATCACTTGTGTTTCCCATTGTAGCTAACCTGTGCATGGAGCAGCTGGACAAGAGAGACTTGAATTGTTCCACGGGGAAAAGACCAAGTCGTTTGTTAAGGCATGTGGATTATACTTGGGTCAAGATTAGAGCATCAGAAACACAAGCTTTTAGTGAACGCATCAAGTCAGTGGACCAATACATCAAGTGTACACGGGAAGAGGCACTGAATAGCAAATGACCCCTTTTGGACGGCGTCTTGCAAGGCAAGGAAGGGGCTGACTTGGGCAGGGAGGTCTCCGGGAAACCTACCCACACAGACCGTTATCTGCCCTTTGACTCACACCACCCACTGGAACACAAGCTGGGGCTTCTTAGGACTCTGCAATATCCGGCTGACATGGTAGCAACAAAAAGAGTCTAAAGACAAAAGAACACAGATGTAACGGCACCCTTGCCAGGGACGCTGGCATGTTTGCCCCGGTTTCCCTTTACTTCGCCCCGCAGCCAGGCACACTGTATTTCTTCAGCCACATACACACACGCGCAAACGCTCCTTGTCTTCAATCACCGGACTTGGGGATGTTTGTTTTTGGAGTTTTCCTGTAGAGCTGGGGACAGGGAATTGTAGTGGGATACTCCAAAATTAGAACTTTTCACACTGAGGACATCTAGCTGATCTCTTAGTTAAGCGGTATTGACGTCCTGACTGGCTTCAGGCCCTCAGGTCCACCCACCTGGGGCCGCATAGCAGCCTGCGCCAGGCGAGGCAGCCTGCCTCCAGCCCAGCTGTTCGGCCCTCTCCCAGGAAAGAGGCTGAGCCCATGTGCTGGCAGAACATACATGCCACTCCCAGCATGCCACTGGAATGCCCCCCCTTGCAAATGGCCAGGGCTGCATCCATATTCATGCTGTTCGTTTGCCTAGCCCCCACCCATGTTCTGGAAAGCTCTCACAGCTTCCCGAAGGCGGGAAGAACTCTGACAAACTCAAACAACATCAGAGAATCATCAGCAGACCCGACTAATCCATCGCAGCAATCTGTTAAGCAGAATACCACACTGAATTGACCTGACAGCCTCTCTGGTAAGCAGAGGCCAACTATACAAATCCTAGCACATGACTAGGAGGGTGCTACCGTGACATCTCAGGAGGGCTTTGAAAGCTTGTGGCTACCCAGACTGGGTCTTGGTTAAAACCTCCGCAAGCTCAGGAAAACAAACTGGGGAGAAGCAGAACACTTGGAGAAATATAGTCATCCCGTATGGAACTGGAGTGTCGGAAAAAGTCAGAAGGATCTTTAAGAAACATCGCATCCCTGTGTACTTCAAGGCCAGCAATACACTGGGACACGAGCTTGTCCATCCACACTATCTGTCTTCCACATTATTAACACCTCTCTCCAGGCCATTTGACATCAATTGACGCCTTTAGCCAGGTCAATCTAGGCACTATTAGCTATGCAGGCTTCCTGACACCCAACAAGGGGATGATGTAACTTGAAAAAGGGCGCCTCCACAATTCTCACACCTCCCCTCCTGTTCCTGGACAATCAACATGGACACATTCCATGGTAATTGGTCTAAGGCCTCTTCAGGTGTGAATAGAAACGCTGGGGTTTGTTCCTGCGAAGAGGTGGCTTGACTAAACTACGAAAGATCTTCAACATTCCAGAAGTAGACCAATTGAATGCGACATATTACTAGTCCGTTTTCAAGGAATGTGGTCAGTGAAGGATCAATTGGCAGCCGTGTGAGGCAAGCCAAAGGACACGCTTTGTCTTCCTAGGTGGGTGTCAGACTTGGCAGCGGTCCCGGCTAAGGTAATGAGAAAAGGTGAGCGTCCCTGGGTGGGCTCGAACCACCAACCTTTCGGTTAACAGCCGAACGCGCTAACCGATTGCGCCACAGAGACCACACACGGAGCGTGCTTGAACTGGCCCGAAGGAGAAATGAAAGATCAACTCAAGGTGCCTAAAAAGCTTCCCAATTGCACATTTGTAGAGCTGAGGGATTGCCTTCTTTCTAAAAGGAAGTGACGCGGGCTAAAAAGCCCTTCCTTCGAGCCGGAATTGAACCAGCGACCTAAGGATTGCTACTTTATCTACTACAGTCCTCCGCTCTACCAGCTGAGCTATCGAAGGGAAGTCGGATGGGTGGGGTAACACGTGACCCCTGCAAATGCAAAGCCAGTGCTGAACACTTTGCATTTGACCTTCTAGGTTGAGGTCTTGCTTGATGCCGCCTCGGCCGATAAGGGCAGATGCCTGGGCAGACGTTACGTGGGAGGCTACGGCTTGACGTATTGCACAGAGAGAAAAGGGTTAGTAAAGAGCCAGCGCATTTTGTTGGGATCCTCCAAAGTCCCGTCAAAAATGGTGATGTACCCTGTGCCCTGACAGCAAGTGAGCAGAATAGTACTTGGAAGCACATTGAGTTTAGCCAAAGGAATTGTGGCGAAAGCTAGGAAAGAGTGGTCAGAGCCTGCTAGCTGTAAGAGGCCTCAAAGCAGCAGAGTGCGGTAGCCCGGCTAGCTCAGTCGGTAGAGCATGAGACTCTTAATCTCAGGGTCGTGGGTTCGAGCCCCACGTTGGGCGTGCCTTTTTTTGGCCGAGTCAAAGGCCTTTGCAAAAGGTGTCAGTATCTCCAGTTCCTTCAAGCGCACTGCACAATCACACCTTTACCATATCTAGTGGCTTGGCTTCCTTTCTCTCCACCAATGGGGAAATATTTCTAGCTCATCCTCCTAGAGGTGACTTGGTACGGCAGCAAATGGACCTTGCGCAGCAGGGGGTCTGTGGAGTCAATGTCATGGGTGGCCTTAGTTCTACACAGCCAGCAGCATGCTTGCTGCACAGCCTTGCGTTGGTGGTATAGTGGTGAGCATAGCTGCCTTCCAAACAGTTGACCCGGGTTCGATTCCCGGCCAACGCAGTCTTCTTCTTTGCGCCCTTGACAAAACACCACAGGGCCAAAGCTCCTTCAAGAAAACTCCTAAGTTGTCTTGCCTTAGTGACAACAGTGCAAAGATTCCGCCGCATCCCAACAGGCTCCGGCCTCATGCTTTAACTCGCTCAAGGAGTACAGCATTATCCAGGGACAAGGTTCAGCCATTTCAAACACTCATTCACAAACAATCAACTCTGGCACACACACAGCATTGCTAAGTAGCTGGCTACCATTCCAACACCCTCAACTGGCAAGATAACTGGCAGCATTTTGAAGAATGCTAAAGAATTTCTCAACAAGGAATGGAGACTGAAGTCGGAGCCAGAAGAAACAAGCATGTCCCATGATGTCATAGGCCTTTTCACTTGGATACACTTTGCGCAGGCTATTGACATTGTGGGAAACCTCTGCAATGAGGGAAGACTCTTGACAGCCAAAAAGAACTAAAGCTTGACCAAGTGCATTCATTGCTGGCCCTTTGACTCAAGCAAGCCCATTTCAAGTACCCCAATGACTTTTACAGACAGAAACACGCCGCTGCCATGGGATCACTTGTGTTTCCCATTGTAGCTAACCTGTGCATGGAGCAGCTGGACAAGAGAGACTTGAATTGTTCCACGGGGAAAAGACCAAGTCGTTTGTTAAGGCATGTGGATTATACTTGGGTCAAGATTAGAGCATCAGAAACACAAGCTTTTAGTGAACGCATCAAGTCAGTGGACCAATACATCAAGTGTACACGGGAAGAGGCACTGAATAGCAAATGACCCCTTTTGGACGGCGTCTTGCAAGGCAAGGAAGGGGCTGACTTGGGCAGGGAGGTCTCCGGGAAACCTACCCACACAGACCGTTATCTGCCCTTTGACTCACACCACCCACTGGAACACAAGCTGGGGCTTCTTAGGACTCTGCAATATCCGGCTGACATGGTAGCAACAAAAAGAGTCTAAAGACAAAAGAACACAGATGTAACGGCACCCTTGCCAGGGACGCTGGCATGTTTGCCCCGGTTTCCCTTTACTTCGCCCCGCAGCCAGGCACACTGTATTTCTTCAGCCACATGCACACACGCGCAAACGCTCCTTGTCTTCAATCACCGGACTTGGGGATGTTTGTTTTTGGAGTTTTCCTGTAGAGCTGGGGACAGGGAATTGTAGTGGGATACTCCAAAATTAGAACTTTTCACACTGAGGACATCTAGCTGATCTCTTAGTTAAGCGGTATTGACGTCCTGACTGGCTTCAGGCCCTCAGGTCCACCCACCTGGGGCCGCATAGCAGCCTGCGCCAGGCGAGGCAGCCTGCCTCCAGCCCAGCTGTTCGGCCCTCTCCCAGGAAAGAGGCTGAGCCCATGTGCTGGCAGAACATACATGCCACTCCCAGCATGCCACTGGAATGCCCCCCCTTGCAAATGGCCAGGGCTGCATCCATATTCATGCTGTTCGTTTGCCTAGCCCCCACCCATGTTCTGGAAAGCTCTCACAGCTTCCCGAAGGCGGGAAGAACTCTGACAAACTCAAACAACATCAGAGAATCATCAGCAGACCCGACTAATCCATCGCAGCAATCTGTTAAGCAGAATACCACACTGAATTGACCTGACAGCCTCTCTGGTAAGCAGAGGCCAACTATACAAATCCTAGCACATGACTAGGAGGGTGCTACCGTGACATCTCAGGAGGGCTTTGAAAGCTTGTGGCTACCCAGACTGGGTCTTGGTTAAAACCTCCGCAAGCTCAGGAAAACAAACTGGGGAGAAGCAGAACACTTGGAGAAATATAGTCATCCCGTATGGAACTGGAGTGTCGGAAAAAGTCAGAAGGATCTTTAAGAAACATCGCATCCCTGTGTACTTCAAGGCCAGCAATACACTGGGACACGAGCTTGTCCATCCACACTATCTGTCTTCCACATTATTAACACCTCTCTCCAGGCCATTTGACATCAATTGACGCCTTTAGCCAGGTCAATCTAGGCACTATTAGCTATGCAGGCTTCCTGACACCCAACAAGGGGATGATGTAACTTGAAAAAGGGCGCCTCCACAATTCTCACACCTCCCCTCCTGTTCCTGGACAATCAACATGGACACATTCCATGGTAATTGGTCTAAGGCCTCTTCAGGTGTGAATAGAAACGCTGGGGTTTGTTCCTGCGAAGAGGTGGCTTGACTAAACTACGAAAGATCTTCAACATTCCAGAAGTAGACCAATTGAATGCGACATATTACTAGTCCGTTTTCAAGGAATGTGGTCAGTGAAGGATCAATTGGCAGCCGTGTGAGGCGAGCCAAAGGACACGCTTTGTCTTCCTAGGTGGGTGTCAGACTTGGCAGCGGTCCCCGCTAAGGTAATGAGAAAAGGTGAGCGTCCCTGGGTGGGCTCGAACCACCAACCTTTCGGTTAACAGCCGAACGCGCTAACCGATTGCGCCACAGAGACCACACACGGAGCGTGCTTGAACTGGCCCGAAGGAGAAATGAAAGATCAACTCAAGGTGCCTAAAAAGCTTCCCAATTGCACATTTGTAGAGCTGAGGGATTGCCTTCTTTCTAAAAGGAAGTGACGCGGGCTAAAAAGCCCTTCCTTCGAGCCGGAATTGAACCAGCGACCTAAGGATTGCTACTTTATCTACTACAGTCCTCCGCTCTACCAGCTGAGCTATCGAAGGGAAGTCGGATGGGTGGGGTAACACGTGACCCCTGCAAATGCAAAGCCAGTGCTGAACACTTTGCATTTGACCTTCTAGGTTGAGGTCTTGCTTGATGCCGCCTCGGCCGATAAGGGCAGATGCCTGGGCAGACGTTACGTGGGAGGCTACGGCTTGACGTATTGCACAGAGAGAAAAGGGTTAGTAAAGAGCCAGCGCATTTTGTTGGGATCCTCCAAAGTCCCGTCAAAAATGGTGATGTACCCTGTGCCCTGACAGCAAGTGAGCAGAATAGTACTTGGAAGCACATTGAGTTTAGCCAAAGGAATTGTGGCGAAAGCTAGGAAAGAGTGGTCAGAGCCTGCTAGCTGTAAGAGGCCTCAAAGCAGCAGAGTGCGGTAGCCCGGCTAGCTCAGTCGGTAGAGCATGAGACTCTTAATCTCAGGGTCGTGGGTTCGAGCCCCACGTTGGGCGTGCCTTTTTTTGGCCGAGTCAAAGGCCTTTGCAAAAGGTGTCAGTATCTCCAGTTCCTTCAAGCGCACTGCACAATCACACCTTTACCATATCTAGTGGCTTGGCTTCCTTTCTCTCCACCAATGGGGAAATATTTCTAGCTCATCCTCCTAGAGGTGACTTGGTACGGCAGCAAATGGACCTTGCGCAGCAGGGGGTCTGTGGAGTCAATGTCATGGGTGGCCTTAGTTCTACACAGCCAGCAGCATGCTTGCTGCACAGCCTTGCGTTGGTGGTATAGTGGTGAGCATAGCTGCCTTCCAAGCAGTTGACCCGGGTTCGATTCCCGGCCAACGCAGTCTTCTTCTTTGCGCCCTTGACAAAACACCACAGGGCCAAAGCTCCTTCAAGAAAGCTCCTAAGTTGTCTTGCCTTAGTGACAACAGTGCAAAGATTCCGCCGCATCCCAACAGGCTCCGGCCTCATGCTTTAACTCGCTCAAGGAGTACAGCATTATCCAGGGACAAGGTTCAGCCATTTCAAACACTCATTCACAAACAATCAACTCTGGCACACACACAGCATTGCTAAGTAGCTGGCTACCATTCCAACACCCTCAACTGGCAAGATAACTGGCAGCATTTTGAAGAATGCTAAAGAATTTCTCAACAAGGAATGGAGACTGAAGTCGGAGCCAGAAGAAACAAGCATGTCCCATGATGTCATAGGCCTTTTCACTTGGATACACTTTGCGCAGGCTATTGACATTGTGGGAAACCTCTGCAATGAGGGAAGACTCTTGACAGCCAAAAAGAACTAAAGCTTGACCAAGTGCATTCATTGCTGGCCCTTTGACTCAAGCAAGCCCATTTCAAGTACCCCAATGACTTTTACAGACAGAAACACGCCGCTGCCATGGGATCACTTGTGTTTCCCATTGTAGCTAACCTGTGCATGGAGCAGCTGGACAAGAGAGACTTGAATTGTTCCACGGGGAAAAGACCAAGTCGTTTGTTAAGGCATGTGGATTATACTTGGGTCAAGATTAGAGCATCAGAAACACAAGCTTTTAGTGAACGCATCAAGTCAGTGGACCAATACATCAAGTGTACACGGGAAGAGGCACTGAATAGCAAATGACCCCTTTTGGACGGCGTCTTGCAAGGCAAGGAAGGGGCTGACTTGGGCAGGGAGGTCTCCGGGAAACCTACCCACACAGACCGTTATCTGCCCTTTGACTCACACCACCCACTGGAACACAAGCTGGGGCTTCTTAGGACTCTGCAATATCCGGCTGACATGGTAGCAACAAAAAGAGTCTAAAGACAAAAGAACACAGATGTAACGGCACCCTTGCCAGGGACGCTGGCATGTTTGCCCCGGTTTCCCTTTACTTCGCCCCGCAGCCAGGCACACTGTATTTCTTCAGCCACATGCACACACGCGCAAACGCTCCTTGTCTTCAATCACCGGACTTGGGGATGTTTGTTTTTGGAGTTTTCCTGTAGAGCTGGGGACAGGGAATTGTAGTGGGATACTCCAAAATTAGAACTTTTCACACTGAGGACATCTAGCTGATCTCTTAGTTAAGCGGTATTGACGTCCTGACTGGCTTCAGGCCCTCAGGTCCACCCACCTGGGGCCGCATAGCAGCCTGCGCCAGGCGAGGCAGCCTGCCTCCAGCCCAGCTGTTCGGCCCTCTCCCAGGAAAGAGGCTGAGCCCATGTGCTGGCAGAACATACATGCCACTCCCAGCATGCCACTGGAATGCCCCCCCTTGCAAATGGCCAGGGCTGCATCCATATTCATGCTGTTCGTTTGCCTAGCCCCCACCCATGTTCTGGAAAGCTCTCACAGCTTCCCGAAGGCGGGAAGAACTCTGACAAACTCAAACAACATCAGAGAATCATCAGCAGACCCGACTAATCCATCGCAGCAATCTGTTAAGCAGAATACCACACTGAATTGACCTGACAGCCTCTCTGGTAAGCAGAGGCCAACTATACAAATCCTAGCACATGACTAGGAGGGTGCTACCGTGACATCTCAGGAGGGCTTTGAAAGCTTGTGGCTACCCAGACTGGGTCTTGGTTAAAACCTCCGCAAGCTCAGGAAAACAAACTGGGGAGAAGCAGAACACTTGGAGAAATATAGTCATCCCGTATGGAACTGGAGTGTCGGAAAAAGTCAGAAGGATCTTTAAGAAACATCGCATCCCTGTGTACTTCAAGGCCAGCAATACACTGGGACACGAGCTTGTCCATCCACACTATCTGTCTTCCACATTATTAACACCTCTCTCCAGGCCATTTGACATCAATTGACGCCTTTAGCCAGGTCAATCTAGGCACTATTAGCTATGCAGGCTTCCTGACACCCAACAAGGGGATGATGTAACTTGAAAAAGGGCGCCTCCACAATTCTCACACCTCCCCTCCTGTTCCTGGACAATCAACATGGACACATTCCATGGTAATTGGTCTAAGGCCTCTTCAGGTGTGAATAGAAACGCTGGGGTTTGTTCCTGCGAAGAGGTGGCTTGACTAAACTACGAAAGATCTTCAACATTCCAGAAGTAGACCAATTGAATGCGACATATTACTAGTCCGTTTTCAAGGAATGTGGTCAGTGAAGGATCAATTGGCAGCCGTGTGAGGCGAGCCAAAGGACACGCTTTGTCTTCCTAGGTGGGTGTCAGACTTGGCAGCGGTCCCCGCTAAGGTAATGAGAAAAGGTGAGCGTCCCTGGGTGGGCTCGAACCACCAACCTTTCGGTTAACAGCCGAACGCGCTAACCGATTGCGCCACAGAGACCACACACGGAGCGTGCTTGAACTGGCCCGAAGGAGAAATGAAAGATCAACTCAAGGTGCCTAAAAAGCTTCCCAATTGCACATTTGTAGAGCTGAGGGATTGCCTTCTTTCTAAAAGGAAGTGACGCGGGCTAAAAAGCCCTTCCTTCGAGCCGGAATTGAACCAGCGACCTAAGGATTGCTACTTTATCTACTACAGTCCTCCGCTCTACCAGCTGAGCTATCGAAGGGAAGTCGGATGGGTGGGGTAACACGTGACCCCTGCAAATGCAAAGCCAGTGCTGAACACTTTGCATTTGACCTTCTAGGTTGAGGTCTTGCTTGATGCCGCCTCGGCCGATAAGGGCAGATGCCTGGGCAGACGTTACGTGGGAGGCTACGGCTTGACGTATTGCACAGAGAGAAAAGGGTTAGTAAAGAGCCAGCGCATTTTGTTGGGATCCTCCAAAGTCCCGTCAAAAATGGTGATGTACCCTGTGCCCTGACAGCAAGTGAGCAGAATAGTACTTGGAAGCACATTGAGTTTAGCCAAAGGAATTGTGGCGAAAGCTAGGAAAGAGTGGTCAGAGCCTGCTAGCTGTAAGAGGCCTCAAAGCAGCAGAGTGCGGTAGCCCGGCTAGCTCAGTCGGTAGAGCATGAGACTCTTAATCTCAGGGTCGTGGGTTCGAGCCCCACGTTGGGCGTGCCTTTTTTTGGCCGAGTCAAAGGCCTTTGCAAAAGGTGTCAGTATCTCCAGTTCCTTCAAGCGCACTGCACAATCACACCTTTACCATATCTAGTGGCTTGGCTTCCTTTCTCTCCACCAATGGGGAAATATTTCTAGCTCATCCTCCTAGAGGTGACTTGGTACGGCAGCAAATGGACCTTGCGCAGCAGGGGGTCTGTGGAGTCAATGTCATGGGTGGCCTTAGTTCTACACAGCCAGCAGCATGCTTGCTGCACAGCCTTGCGTTGGTGGTATAGTGGTGAGCATAGCTGCCTTCCAAGCAGTTGACCCGGGTTCGATTCCCGGCCAACGCAGTCTTCTTCTTTGCGCCCTTGACAAAACACCACAGGGCCAAAGCTCCTTCAAGAAAGCTCCTAAGTTGTCTTGCCTTAGTGACAACAGTGCAAAGATTCCGCCGCATCCCAACAGGCTCCGGCCTCATGCTTTAACTCGCTCAAGGAGTACAGCATTATCCAGGGACAAGGTTCAGCCATTTCAAACACTCATTCACAAACAATCAACTCTGGCACACACACAGCATTGCTAAGTAGCTGGCTACCATTCCAACACCCTCAACTGGCAAGATAACTGGCAGCATTTTGAAGAATGCTAAAGAATTTCTCAACAAGGAATGGAGACTGAAGTCGGAGCCAGAAGAAACAAGCATGTCCCATGATGTCATAGGCCTTTTCACTTGGATACACTTTGCGCAGGCTATTGACATTGTGGGAAACCTCTGCAATGAGGGAAGACTCTTGACAGCCAAAAAGAACTAAAGCTTGACCAAGTGCATTCATTGCTGGCCCTTTGACTCAAGCAAGCCCATTTCAAGTACCCCAATGACTTTTACAGACAGAAACACGCCGCTGCCATGGGATCACTTGTGTTTCCCATTGTAGCTAACCTGTGCATGGAGCAGCTGGACAAGAGAGACTTGAATTGTTCCACGGGGAAAAGACCAAGTCGTTTGTTAAGGCATGTGGATTATACTTGGGTCAAGATTAGAGCATCAGAAACACAAGCTTTTAGTGAACGCATCAAGTCAGTGGACCAATACATCAAGTGTACACGGGAAGAGGCACTGAATAGCAAATGACCCCTTTTGGACGGCGTCTTGCAAGGCAAGGAAGGGGCTGACTTGGGCAGGGAGGTCTCCGGGAAACCTACCCACACAGACCGTTATCTGCCCTTTGACTCACACCACCCACTGGAACACAAGCTGGGGCTTCTTAGGACTCTGCAATATCCGGCTGACATGGTAGCAACAAAAAGAGTCTAAAGACAAAAGAACACAGATGTAACGGCACCCTTGCCAGGGACGCTGGCATGTTTGCCCCGGTTTCCCTTTACTTCGCCCCGCAGCCAGGCACACTGTATTTCTTCAGCCACATGCACACACGCGCAAACGCTCCTTGTCTTCAATCACCGGACTTGGGGATGTTTGTTTTTGGAGTTTTCCTGTAGAGCTGGGGACAGGGAATTGTAGTGGGATACTCCAAAATTAGAACTTTTCACACTGAGGACATCTAGCTGATCTCTTAGTTAAGCGGTATTGACGTCCTGACTGGCTTCAGGCCCTCAGGTCCACCCACCTGGGGCCGCATAGCAGCCTGCGCCAGGCGAGGCAGCCTGCCTCCAGCCCAGCTGTTCGGCCCTCTCCCAGGAAAGAGGCTGAGCCCATGTGCTGGCAGAACATACATGCCACTCCCAGCATGCCACTGGAATGCCCCCCCTTGCAAATGGCCAGGGCTGCATCCATATTCATGCTGTTCGTTTGCCTAGCCCCCACCCATGTTCTGGAAAGCTCTCACAGCTTCCCGAAGGCGGGAAGAACTCTGACAAACTCAAACAACATCAGAGAATCATCAGCAGACCCGACTAATCCATCGCAGCAATCTGTTAAGCAGAATACCACACTGAATTGACCTGACAGCCTCTCTGGTAAGCAGAGGCCAACTATACAAATCCTAGCACATGACTAGGAGGGTGCTACCGTGACATCTCAGGAGGGCTTTGAAAGCTTGTGGCTACCCAGACTGGGTCTTGGTTAAAACCTCCGCAAGCTCAGGAAAACAAACTGGGGAGAAGCAGAACACTTGGAGAAATATAGTCATCCCGTATGGAACTGGAGTGTCGGAAAAAGTCAGAAGGATCTTTAAGAAACATCGCATCCCTGTGTACTTCAAGGCCAGCAATACACTGGGACACGAGCTTGTCCATCCACACTATCTGTCTTCCACATTATTAACACCTCTCTCCAGGCCATTTGACATCAATTGACGCCTTTAGCCAGGTCAATCTAGGCACTATTAGCTATGCAGGCTTCCTGACACCCAACAAGGGGATGATGTAACTTGAAAAAGGGCGCCTCCACAATTCTCACACCTCCCCTCCTGTTCCTGGACAATCAACATGGACACATTCCATGGTAATTGGTCTAAGGCCTCTTCAGGTGTGAATAGAAACGCTGGGGTTTGTTCCTGCGAAGAGGTGGCTTGACTAAACTACGAAAGATCTTCAACATTCCAGAAGTAGACCAATTGAATGCGACATATTACTAGTCCGTTTTCAAGGAATGTGGTCAGTGAAGGATCAATTGGCAGCCGTGTGAGGCGAGCCAAAGGACACGCTTTGTCTTCCTAGGTGGGTGTCAGACTTGGCAGCGGTCCCGGCTAAGGTAATGAGAAAAGGTGAGCGTCCCTGGGTGGGCTCGAACCACCAACCTTTCGGTTAACAGCCGAACGCGCTAACCGATTGCGCCACAGAGACCACACACGGAGCGTGCTTGAACTGGCCCGAAGGAGAAATGAAAGATCAACTCAAGGTGCCTAAAAAGCTTCCCAATTGCACATTTGCAGAGCTGAGGGATTGCCTTCTTTCTAAAAGGAAGTGACGCGGGCTAAAAAGCCCTTCCTTCGAGCCGGAATTGAACCAGCGACCTAAGGATTGCTACTTTATCTACTACAGTCCTCCGCTCTACCAGCTGAGCTATCGAAGGGAAGTCGGATGGGTGGGGTAACACGTGACCCCTGCAAATGCAAAGCCAGTGCTGAACACTTTGCATTTGACCTTCTAGGTTGAGGTCTTGCTTGATGCCGCCTCGGCCGATAAGGGCAGATGCCTAGGCAGACGTTACGTGGGAGGCTACGGCTTGACGTATTGCACAGAGAGAAAAGGGTTAGTAAAGAGCCAGCGCATTTTTTTGGGATCCTCCAAAGTCCCGTCAAAAATGGTGATGTACCCTGTGCCCTGACAGCAAGTGAGCAGAATAGTACTTGGAAGCACATTGAGTTTAGCCAAAGGAATTGTGGCGAAAGCTAGGAAAGAGTGGTCAGAGCCTGCTAGCTGTAAGAGGCCTCAAAGCAGCAGAGTGCGGTAGCCCGGCTAGCTCAGTCGGTAGAGCATGAGACTCTTAATCTCAGGGTCGTGGGTTCGAGCCCCACGTTGGGCGTACCTTTTTTTGGCCGAGTCAAAGGCCTTTGCAAAAGGTGTCAGTATCTCCAGTTCCTTCAAGCGCACTGCACAATCACACCTTTACCATATCTAGTGGCTTGGCTTCCTTTCTCTCCACCAATGGGGAAATATTTCTAGCTCATCCTCCTAGAGGTGACTTGGTACGGCAGCAAATGGACCTTGCGCAGCAGGGGGTCTGTGGAGTCAATGTCATGGGTGGCCTTAGATCTACACAGCCAGCAGCATGCTTGCTGCACAGCCTTGCGTTGGTGGTATAGTGGTGAGCATAGCTGCCTTCTAAGCAGTTGACCCGGGTTCGATTCCCGGCCAACGCAGTCTTCTTCTTTGCGCCCTTGACAAAACACCACAGGGCCAAAGCTCCTTCAAGAAAGCTCCTAAGTTGTCTTGCCTTAGTGACAACAGTGCAAAGATTCCGCCGCATCCCAACAGGCTCCGGCCTCATGCTTTAACTCGCTCAAGGAGTACAGCATTATCCAGGGACAAGGTTCAGCCATTTCAAACACTCATTCACAAACAATCAACTCTGGCACACACACAGCATTGCTAAGTAGCTGGCTACCATTCCAACACCCTCAACTGGCAAGATAACTGGCAGCATTTTGAAGAATGCTAAAGAATTTCTCAACAAGGAATGGAGACTGAAGTCGGAGCCAGAAGAAACAAGCATGTCCCATGATGTCATAGGCCTTTTCACTTGGATACACTTTGCGCAGGCTATTGACATTGTGGGAAACCTCTGCAATGAGGGAAGACTCTTGACAGCCAAAAAGAACTAAAGCTTGACCAAGTGCATTCATTGCTGGCCCTTTGACTCAAGCAAGCCCATTTCAAGTACCCCAATGACTTTTACAGACAGAAACACGCCGCTGCCATGGGATCACTTGTGTTTCCCATTGTAGCTAACCTGTGCATGGAGCAGCTGGACAAGAGAGACTTGAATTGTTCCACGGGGAAAAGACCAAGTCGTTTGTTAAGGCATGTGGATTATACTTGGGTCAAGATTAGAGCATCAGAAACACAAGCTTTTAGTGAACGCATCAAGTCAGTGGACCAATACATCAAGTGTACACGGGAAGAGGCACTGAATAGCAAATGACCCCTTTTGGACGGCGTCTTGCAAGGCAAGGAAGGGGCTGACTTGGGCAGGGAGGTCTCCGGGAAACCTACCCACACAGACCGTTATCTGCCCTTTGACTCACACCACCCACTGGAACACAAGCTGGGGCTTCTTAGGACTCTGCAATATCCGGCTGACATGGTAGCAACAAAAAGAGTCTAAAGACAAAAGAACACAGATGTAACGGCACCCTTGCCAGGGACGCTGGCATGTTTGCCCCGGTTTCCCTTTACTTCGCCCCGCAGCCAGGCACACTGTATTTCTTCAGCCACATGCACACACGCGCAAACGCTCCTTGTCTTCAATCACCGGACTTGGGGATGTTTGTTTTTGGAGTTTTCCTGTAGAGCTGGGGACAGGGAATTGTAGTGGGATACTCCAAAATTAGAACTTTTCACACTGAGGACATCTAGCTGATCTCTTAGTTAAGCGGTATTGACGTCCTGACTGGCTTCAGGCCCTCAGGTCCACCCACCTGGGGCCGCATAGCAGCCTGCGCCAGGCGAGGCAGCCTGCCTCCAGCCCAGCTGTTCGGCCCTCTCCCAGGAAAGAGGCTGAGCCCATGTGCTGGCAGAACATACATGCCACTCCCAGCATGCCACTGGAATGCCCCCCCTTGCAAATGGCCAGGGCTGCATCCATATTCATGCTGTTCGTTTGCCTAGCCCCCACCCATGTTCTGGAAAGCTCTCACAGCTTCCCGAAGGCGGGAAGAACTCTGACAAACTCAAACAACATCAGAGAATCATCAGCAGACCCGACTAATCCATCGCAGCAATCTGTTAAGCAGAATACCACACTGAATTGACCTGACAGCCTCTCTGGTAAGCAGAGGCCAACTATACAAATCCTAGCACATGACTAGGAGGGTGCTACCGTGACATCTCAGGAGGGCTTTGAAAGCTTGTGGCTACCCAGACTGGGTCTTGGTTAAAACCTCCGCAAGCTCAGGAAAACAAACTGGGGAGAAGCAGAACACTTGGAGAAATATAGTCATCCCGTATGGAACTGGAGTGTCGGAAAAAGTCAGAAGGATCTTTAAGAAACATCGCATCCCTGTGTACTTCAAGGCCAGCAATACACTGGGACACGAGCTTGTCCATCCACACTATCTGTCTTCCACATTATTAACACCTCTCTCCAGGCCATTTGACATCAATTGACGCCTTTAGCCAGGTCAATCTAGGCACTATTAGCTATGCAGGCTTCCTGACACCCAACAAGGGGATGATGTAACTTGAAAAAGGGCGCCTCCACAATTCTCACACCTCCCCTCCTGTTCCTGGACAATCAACATGGACACATTCCATGGTAATTGGTCTAAGGCCTCTTCAGGTGTGAATAGAAACGCTGGGGTTTGTTCCTGCGAAGAGGTGGCTTGACTAAACTACGAAAGATCTTCAACATTCCAGAAGTAGACCAATTGAATGCGACATATTACTAGTCCGTTTTCAAGGAATGTGGTCAGTGAAGGATCAATTGGCAGCCGTGTGAGGCAAGCCAAAGGACACGCTTTGTCTTCCTAGGTGGGTGTCAGACTTGGCAGCGGTCCCGGCTAAGGTAATGAGAAAAGGTGAGCGTCCCTGGGTGGGCTCGAACCACCAACCTTTCGGTTAACAGCCGAACGCGCTAACCGATTGCGCCACAGAGACCACACACGGAGCGTGCTTGAACTGGCCCGAAGGAGAAATGAAAGATCAACTCAAGGTGCCTAAAAAGCTTCCCAATTGCACATTTGTAGAGCTGAGGGATTGCCTTCTTTCTAAAAGGAAGTGACGCGGGCTAAAAAGCCCTTCCTTCGAGCCGGAATTGAACCAGCGACCTAAGGATTGCTACTTTATCTACTACAGTCCTCCGCTCTACCAGCTGAGCTATCGAAGGGAAGTCGGAAGGGTGGGGTAACACGTGACCCCTGCAAATGCAAAGCCAGTGCTGAACACTTTGCATTTGACCTTCTAGGTTGAGGTCTTGCTTGATGCCGCCTCGGCCGATAAGGGCAGATGCCTGGGCAGACGTTACGTGGGAGGCTACGGCTTGACGTATTGCACAGAGAGAAAAGGGTTAGTAAAGAGCCAGCGCATTTTGTTGGGATCCTCCAAAGTCCCGTCAAAAATGGTGATGTACCCTGTGCCCTGACAGCAAGTGAGCAGAATAGTACTTGGAAGCACATTGAGTTTAGCCAAAGGAATTGTGGCGAAAGCTAGGAAAGAGTGGTCAGAGCCTGCTAGCTGTAAGAGGCCTCAAAGCAGCAGAGTGCGGTAGCCCGGCTAGCTCAGTCGGTAGAGCATGAGACTCTTAATCTCAGGGTCGTGGGTTCGAGCCCCACGTTGGGCGTGCCTTTTTTTGGCCGAGTCAAAGGCCTTTGCAAAAGGTGTCAGTATCTCCAGTTCCTTCAAGCGCACTGCACAATCACACCTTTACCATATCTAGTGGCTTGGCTTCCTTTCTCTCCACCAATGGGGAAATATTTCTAGCTCATCCTCCTAGAGGTGACTTGGTACGGCAGCAAATGGACCTTGCGCAGCAGGGGGTCTGTGGAGTCAATGTCATGGGTGGCCTTAGTTCTACACAGCCAGCAGCATGCTTGCTGCACAGCCTTGCGTTGGTGGTATAGTGGTGAGCATAGCTGCCTTCCAAGCAGTTGACCCGGGTTCGATTCCCGGCCAACACAGTCTTCTTCTTTGCGCCCTTGACAAAACACCACAGGGCCAAAGCTCCTTCAAGAAAGCTCCTAAGTTGTCTTGCCTTAGTGACAACAGTGCAAAGATTCCGCCGCATCCCAACAGGCTCCGGCCTCATGCTTTAACTCGCTCAAGGAGTACAGCATTATCCAGGGACAAGGTTCAGCCATTTCAAACACTCATTCACAAACAATCAACTCTGGCACACACACAGCATTGCTAAGTAGCTGGCTACCATTCCAACACCCTCAACTGGCAAGATAACTGGCAGCATTTTGAAGAATGCTAAAGAATTTCTCAACAAGGAATGGAGACTGAAGTCGGAGCCAGAAGAAACAAGCATGTCCCATGATGTCATAGGCCTTTTCACTTGGATACACTTTGCGCAGGCTATTGACATTGTGGGAAACCTCTGCAATGAGGGAAGACTCTTGACAGCCAAAAAGAACTAAAGCTTGACCAAGTGCATTCATTGCTGGCCCTTTGACTCAAGCAAGCCCATTTCAAGTACCCCAATGACTTTTACAGACAGAAACACGCCGCTGCCATGGGATCACTTGTGTTTCCCATTGTAGCTAACCTGTGCATGGAGCAGCTGGACAAGAGAGACTTGAATTGTTCCACGGGGAAAAGACCAAGTCGTTTGTTAAGGCATGTGGATTATACTTGGGTCAAGATTAGAGCATCAGAAACACAAGCTTTTAGTGAACGCATCAAGTCAGTGGACCAATACATCAAGTGTACACGGGAAGAGGCACTGAATAGCAAATGACCCCTTTTGGACGGCGTCTTGCAAGGCAAGGAAGGGGCTGACTTGGGCAGGGAGGTCTCCGGGAAACCTACCCACACAGACCGTTATCTGCCCTTTGACTCACACCACCCACTGGAACACAAGCTGGGGCTTCTTAGGACTCTGCAATATCCGGCTGACATGGTAGCAACAAAAAGAGTCTAAAGACAAAAGAACACAGATGTAACGGCACCCTTGCCAGGGACGCTGGCATGTTTGCCCCGGTTTCCCTTTACTTCGCCCCGCAGCCAGGCACACTGTATTTCTTCAGCCACATGCACACACGCGCAAACGCTCCTTGTCTTCAATCACCGGACTTGGGGATGTTTGTTTTTGGAGTTTTCCTGTAGAGCTGGGGACAGGGAATTGTAGTGGGATACTCCAAAATTAGAACTTTTCACACTGAGGACATCTAGCTGATCTCTTAGTTAAGCGGTATTGACGTCCTGACTGGCTTCAGGCCCTCAGGTCCACCCACCTGGGGCCGCATAGCAGCCTGCGCCAGGCGAGGCAGCCTGCCTCCAGCCCAGCTGTTCGGCCCTCTCCCAGGAAAGAGGCTGAGCCCATGTGCTGGCAGAACATACATGCCACTCCCAGCATGCCACTGGAATGCCCCCCCTTGCAAATGGCCAGGGCTGCATCCATATTCATGCTGTTCGTTTGCCTAGCCCCCACCCATGTTCTGGAAAGCTCTCACAGCTTCCCGAAGGCGGGAAGAACTCTGACAAACTCAAACAACATCAGAGAATCATCAGCAGACCCGACTAATCCATCGCAGCAATCTGTTAAGCAGAATACCACACTGAATTGACCTGACAGCCTCTCTGGTAAGCAGAGGCCAACTATACAAATCCTAGCACATGACTAGGAGGGTCCTACCGTGACATCTCAGGAGGGCTTTGAAAGCTTGTGGCTACCCAGACTGGGTCTTGGTTAAAACCTCCGCAAGCTCAGGAAAACAAACTGGGGAGAAGCAGAACACTTGGAGAAATATAGTCATCCCGTATGGAACTGGAGTGTCGGAAAAAGTCAGAAGGATCTTTAAGAAACATCGCATCCCTGTGTACTTCAAGGCCAGCAATACACTGGGACACGAGCTTGTCCATCCACACTATCTGTCTTCCACATTATTAACACCTCTCTCCAGGCCATTTGACATCAATTGACGCCTTTAGCCAGGTCAATCTAGGCACTATTAGCTATGCAGGCTTCCTGACACCCAACAAGGGGATGATGTAACTTGAAAAAGGGCGCCTCCACAATTCTCACACCTCCCCTCCTGTTCCTGGACAATCAACATGGACACATTCCATGGTAATTGGTCTAAGGCCTCTTCAGGTGTGAATAGAAACGCTGGGGTTTGTTCCTGCGAAGAGGTGGCTTGACTAAACTACGAAAGATCTTCAACATTCCAGAAGTAGACCAATTGAATGCGACATATTACTAGTCCGTTTTCAAGGAATGTGGTCAGTGAAGGATCAATTGGCAGCCGTGTGAGGCGAGCCAAAGGACACGCTTTGTCTTCCTAGGTGGGTGTCAGACTTGGCAGCGGTCCCGGCTAAGGTAATGAGAAAAGGTGAGCGTCCCTGGGTGGGCTCGAACCACCAACCTTTCGGTTAACAGCCGAACGCGCTAACCAATTGCGCCACAGAGACCACACACGGAGTGTGCTTGAACTGGCCCGAAGGAGAAATGAAAGATCAACTCAAGGTGCCTAAAAAGCTTCCCAATTGCACATTTGTAGAGCTGAGGGATTGCCTTCTTTCTAAAAGGAAGTGACGCGGGCTAAAAAGCCCTTCCTTCGAGCCGGAATTGAACCAGCGACCTAAGGATTGCTACTTTATCTACTACAGTCCTCCGCTCTACCAGCTGAGCTATCGAAGGGAAGTCGGATGGGTGGGGTAACACGTGACCCCTGCAAATGCAAAGCCAGTGCTGAACACTTTGCATTTGACCTTCTAGGTTGAGGTCTTGCTTGATGCCGCCTCGGCCGATAAGGGCAGATGCCTGGGCAGACGTTACGTGGGAGGCTACGGCTTGACGTATTGCACAGAGAGAAAAGGGTTAGTAAAGAGCCAGCGCATTTTGTTGGGATCCTCCAAAGTCCCGTCAAAAATGGTGATGTACCCTGTGCCCTGACAGCAAGTGAGCAGAATAGTACTTGGAAGCACATTGAGTTTAGCCAAAGGAATTGTGGCGAAAGCTAGGAAAGAGTGGTCAGAGCCTGCTAGCTGTAAGAGGCCTCAAAGCAGCAGAGTGCGGTAGCCTGGCTAGCTCAGTCGGTAGAGCATGAGACTCTTAATCTCAGGGTCGTGGGTTCGAGCCCCACGTTGGGCGTGCCTTTTTTTGGCCGAGTCAAAGGCCTTTGCAAAAGGTGTCAGTATCTCCAGTTCCTTCAAGCGCACTGCACAATCACACCTTTACCATATCTAGTGGCTTGGCTTCCTTTCTCTCCACCAATGGGGAAATATTTCTAGCTCATCCTCCTAGAGGTGACTTGGTACGGCAGCAAATGGACCTTGCGCAGCAGGGGGTCTGTGGAGTCAATGTCATGGGTGGCCTTAGTTCTACACAGCCAGCAGCATGCTTGCTGCACAGCCTTGCGTTGGTGGTATAGTGGTGAGCATAGCTGCCTTCCAAGCAGTTGACCCGGGTTCGATTCCCGGCCAACGCAGTCTTCTTCTTTGCGCCCTTGACAAAACACCACAGGGCCAAAGCTCCTTCAAGAAAGCTCCTAAGTTGTCTTGCCTTAGTGACAACAGTGCAAAGATTCCGCCGCATCCCAACAGGCTCCGGCCTCATGCTTTAACTCGCTCAAGGAGTACAGCATTATCCAGGGACAAGGTTCAGCCATTTCAAACACTCATTCACAAACAATCAACTCTGGCACACACACAGCATTGCTAAGTAGCTGGCTACCATTCCAACACCCTCAACTGGCAAGATAACTGGCAGCATTTTGAAGAATGCTAAAGAATTTCTCAACAAGGAATGGAGACTGAAGTCGGAGCCAGAAGAAACAAGCATGTCCCATGATGTCATAGGCCTTTTCACTTGGATACACTTTGCGCAGGCTATTGACATTGTGGGAAACCTCTGCAATGAGGGAAGACTCTTGACAGCCAAAAAGAACTAAAGCTTGACCAAGTGCATTCATTGCTGGCCCTTTGACTCAAGCAAGCCCATTTCAAGTACCCCAATGACTTTTACAGACAGAAACACGCCGCTGCCATGGGATCACTTGTGTTTCCCATTGTAGCTAACCTGTGCATGGAGCAGCTGGACAAGAGAGACTTGAATTGTTCCACGGGGAAAAGACCAAGTCGTTTGTTAAGGCATGTGGATTATACTTGGGTCAAGATTAGAGCATCAGAAACACAAGCTTTTAGTGAACGCATCAAGTCAGTGGACCAATACATCAAGTGTACACGGGAAGAGGCACTGAATAGCAAATGACCCCTTTTGGACGGCGTCTTGCAAGGCAAGGAAGGGGCTGACTTGGGCAGGGAGGTCTCCGGGAAACCTACCCACACAGACCGTTATCTGCCCTTTGACTCACACCACCCACTGGAACACAAGCTGGGGCTTCTTAGGACTCTGCAATATCCGGCTGACATGGTAGCAACAAAAAGAGTCTAAAGACAAAAGAACACAGATGTAACGGCACCCTTGCCAGGGACGCTGGCATGTTTGCCCCGGTTTCCCTTTACTTCGCCCCGCAGCCAGGCACACTGTATTTCTTCAGCCACATGCACACACGCGCAAACGCTCCTTGTCTTCAATCACCGGACTTGGGGATGTTTGTTTTTGGAGTTTTCCTGTAGAGCTGGGGACAGGGAATTGTAGTGGGATACTCCAAAATTAGAACTTTTCACACTGAGGACATCTAGCTGATCTCTTAGTTAAGCGGTATTGACGTCCTGACTGGCTTCAGGCCCTCAGGTCCACCCACCTGGGGCCGCATAGCAGCCTGCGCCAGGCGAGGCAGCCTGCCTCCAGCCCAGCTGTTCGGCCCTCTCCCAGGAAAGAGGCTGAGCCCATGTGCTGGCAGAACATACATGCCACTCCCAGCATGCCACTGGAATGCCCCCCCTTGCAAATGGCCAGGGCTGCATCCATATTCATGCTGTTCGTTTGCCTAGCCCCCACCCATGTTCTGGAAAGCTCTCACAGCTTCCCGAAGGCTGGAAGAACTCTGACAAACTCAAACAACATCAGAGAATCATCAGCAGACCCGACTAATCCATCGCAGCAATCTGTTAAGCAGAATACCACACTGAATTGACCTGACAGCCTCTCTGGTAAGCAGAGGCCAACTATACAAATCCTAGCACATGACTAGGAGGGTGCTACCGTGACATCTCAGGAGGGCTTTGAAAGCTTGTGGCTACCCAGACTGGGTCTTGGTTAAAACCTCCGCAAGCTCAGGAAAACAAACTGGGGAGAAGCAGAACACTTGGAGAAATATAGTCATCCCGTATGGAACTGGAGTGTCGGAAAAAGTCAGAAGGATCTTTAAGAAACATCGCATCCCTGTGTACTTCAAGGCCAGCAATACACTGGGACACGAGCTTGTCCATCCACACTATCTGTCTTCCACATTATTAACACCTCTCTCCAGGCCATTTGACATCAATTGACGCCTTTAGCCAGGTCAATCTAGGCACTATTAGCTATGCAGGCTTCCTGACACCCAACAAGGGGATGATGTAACTTGAAAAAGGGCGCCTCCACAATTCTCACACCTCCCCTCCTGTTCCTGGACAATCAACATGGACACATTCCATGGTAATTGGTCTAAGGCCTCTTCAGGTGTGAATAAAAACGCTGGGGTTTGTTCCTGCGAAGAGGTGGCTTGACTAAACTACGAAAGATCTTCAACATTCCAGAAGTAGACCAATTGAATGCGACATATTACTAGTCCGTTTTCAAGGAATGTGGTCAGTGAAGGATCAATTGGCAGCCGTGTGAGGCGAGCCAAAGGACACGCTTTGTCTTCCTAGGTGGGTGTCAGACTTGGCAGCGGTCCCGGCTAAGGTAATGAGAAAAGGTGAGCGTCCCTGGGTGGGCTCGAACCACCAACCTTTCGGTTAACGGCCGAACGCGCTAACCGATTGTGCCACAGAGACCACACATGGAGCATGCTTGAACTGGCCCGAAGGAGAAATGAAAGATCAACTCAAGGTGCCTTAAAAGCTTCCCAATTGCACATTTGTAGAGCTGAGGGATTGCCTTCTTTCTAAAAGGAAGTGACGCGGGCTAAAAAGCCCTTCCTTCGAGCCGGAATTGAACCAGCGACCTAAGGATTGCTACTTTATCTACTACAGTCCTCCGCTCTACCAGCTGAGCTATCGAAGGGAAGTCGGATGGGTGGGGTAACACTTGACCCCTGCAAATGCAAAGCCAGTGCTGAACACTTTGCATTTGACCTTCTAGGTTGAGGTCTTGCTTGATGCCGCCTCGGCCGATAAGGGCAGATGCCTGGGCAGACGTTACGTGGGAGGCTACGGCTTGACGTATTGCACAGAGAGAAAAGGGTTAGTAAAGAGCCAGCGCATTTTGTTGGGATCCTCCAAAGTCCCGTCAAAAATGGTGATGTACCCTGTGCCCTGACAGCAAGTGAGCAGAATAGTACTTGGAAGCACATTGAGTTTAGCCAAAGGAATTGTGGCGAAAGCTAGGAAAGAGTGGTCAGAGCCTGCTAGCTGTAAGAGGCCTCAAAGCAGCAGAGTGCGGTAGCCCGGCTAGCTCAGTCGGTAGAGCATGAGACTCTTAATCTCAGGGTCGTGGGTTCGAGCCCCACGTTGGGCGTGCCTTTTTTTGGCCGAGTCAAAGGCCTTTGCAAAAGGTGTCAGTATCTCCAGTTCCTTCAAGCGCACTGCACAATCACACCTTTACCATATCTACTGGCTTGGCTTCCTTTCTCTCCACCAATGGGGAAATATTTCTAGCTCATCCTCCTAGAGGTGACTTGGTACCGGCAGCAAATGGAGCTTGCGCAGCAGGGGGTCTGTGGAGTCAATGTCATGGGTGGCCTTAGTTCTATACAGCCAGCAGCATGCTTGCTGCACAGCCTTGCGTTGGTGGTATAGTGGTGAGCATAGCTGCCTTCCAAGCAGTTGACCCGGGTTCGATTCCCGGCCAACACAGTCTTCTTCTTTGCGCCCTTGACAAAACACCACAGGGCCAAAGCTCCTTCAAGAAAGCTCCTAAGTTGTCTTGCCTTAGTGACAACAGTGCAAAGATTCCGCCGCATCCCAACAGGCTCCGGCCTCATGCTTTAACTCGCTCAAGGAGTACAGCATTATCCAGGGACAAGGTTCAGCCATTTCAAACACTCATTCACAAACAATCAACTCTGGCACACACACAGCATTGCTAAGTAGCTGGCTACCATTCCAACACCCTCAACTGGCAAGATAACTGGCAGCATTTTGAAGAATGCTAAAGAATTTCTCAACAAGGAATGGAGACTGAAGTCGGAGCCAGAAGAAACAAGCATGTCCCATGATGTCATAGGCCTTTTCACTTGGATACACTTTGCGCAGGCTATTGACATTGTGGGAAACCTCTGCAATGAGGGAAGACTCTTGACAGCCAAAAAGAACTAAAGCTTGACCAAGTGCATTCATTGCTGGCCCTTTGACTCAAGCAAGCCCATTTCAAGTACCCCAATGACTTTTACAGACAGAAACACGCCGCTGCCATGGGATCACTTGTGTTTCCCATTGTAGCTAACCTGTGCATGGAGCAGCTGGACAAGAGAGACTTGAATTGTTCCACGGGGAAAAGACCAAGTCGTTTGTTAAGGCATGTGGATTATACTTGGGTCAAGATTAGAGCATCAGAAACACAAGCTTTTAGTGAACGCATCAAGTCAGTGGACCAATACATCAAGTGTACACGGGAAGAGGCACTGAATAGCAAATGACCCCTTTTGGACAGCGTCTTGCAAGGCAAGGAAGGGGCTGACTTGGGCAGGGAGGTCTCCGGGAAACCTACCCACACAGACCGTTATCTGCCCTTTGACTCACACCACCCACTGGAACACAAGCTGGGGCTTCTTAGGACTCTGCAATATCCGGCTGACATGGTAGCAACAAAAAGAGTCTAAAGACAAAAGAACACAGATGTAACGGCACCCTTGCCAGGGATGCTGGCATGTTTGCCCCGGTTTCCCTTTACTTCGCCCCGCAGCCAGGCACACTGTATTTCTTCAGCCACATGCACACACGCGCAAACGCTCCTTGTCTTCAATCACCGGACTTGGGGATGTTTGTTTTTGGAGTTTTCCTGTAGAGCTGGGGACAGGGAATTGTAGTGGGATACTCCAAAATTAGAACTTTTCACACTGAGGACATCTAGCTGATCTCTTAGTTAAGCGGTATTGACGTCCTGACTGGCTTCAGGCCCTCAGGTCCACCCACCTGGGGCCGCATAGCAGCCTGCGCCAGGCGAGGCAGCCTGCCTCCAGCCCAGCTGTTCGGCCCTCTCCCAGGAAAGAGGCTGAGCCCATGTGCTGGCAGAACATACATGCCACTCCCAGCATGCCACTGGAATGCCCCCCCTTGCAAATGGCCAGGGCTGCATCCATATTCATGCTGTTCGTTTGCCTAGCCCCCACCCATGTTCTGGAAAGCTCTCACAGCTTCCCGAAGGCGGGAAGAACTCTGACAAACTCAAACAACATCAGAGAATCATCAGCAGACCCGACTAATCCATCGCAGCACTCTGTTAAGCACAATACCACACTGAATTGACCTGACAGCCTCTCTGGTAAGCAGAGGCCAACTATACAAATCCTAGCACATGACTAGGAGGGTGCTACCGTGACATCTCAGGAGGGCTTTGAAAGCTTGTGGCTACCCAGACTGGGTCTTGGTTAAAACCTCCGCAAGCTCAGGAAAACAAACTGGGGAGAAGCAGAACACTTGGAGAAATATAGTCATCCCGTATGGAACTGGAGTGTCGGAAAAAGTCAGAAGGATCTTTAAGAAACATCGCATCCCTGTGTACTTCAAGGCCAGCAATACACTGGGACACGAGCTTGTCCATCCACACTATCTGTCTTCCACATTATTAACACCTCTCTCCAGGCAATTTGACATCAATTGACGCCTTTAGCCAGGTCAATCTAGGCACTATTAGCTATGCAGGCTTCCTGACACCCAACAAGGGGATGATGTAACTTGAAAAAGGGCGCCTCCACAATTCTCACACCTCCCCTCCTGTTCCTGGACAATCAACATGGACACATTCCATGGTAATTGGTCTAAGGCCTCTTCAGGTGTGAATAGAAACGCTGGGGTTTGTTCCTGCGAAGAGGTGGCTTGACTAAACTACGAAAGATCTTCAACATTCCAGAAGTAGACCAATTGAATGCGACATATTACTAGTCCGTTTTCAAGGAATGTGGTCAGTGAAGGATCAATTGGCAGCCGTGTGAGGCAAGCCAAAGGACACGCTTTGTCTTCCTAGGTGGGTGTCAGACTTGGCAGCGGTCCCGGCTAAGGTAATGAGAAAAGGTGAGCGTCCCTGGGTGGGCTCGAACCACCAACCTTTCGGTTAACAGCCGAACGCGCTAACCGATTGCGCCACAGAGACCACACACGGAGCGTGCTTGAACTGGCCCGAAGCAGAAATGAAAGATCAACTCAAGGTGCCTAAAAAGCTTCCCAATTGCACATTTGCAGAGCTGAGGGATTGCCTTCTTTCTAAAAGGAAGTGACGCGGGCTAAAAAGCCCTTCCTTCGAGCCGGAATTGAACCAGCGACCTAAGGATTGCTACTTTATCTACTACAGTCCTCCGCTCTACCAGCTGAGCTATCGAAGGGAAGTCGGATGGGTGAGGTAACACGTGACCCCTGCAAATGCAAAGCCAGTGCTGAACACTTTGCATTTGACCTTCTAGGTTGAGGTCTTGCTTGATGCCGCCTCGGCCGATAAGGGCAGATGCCTAGGCAGACGTTACGTGGGAGGCTACGGCTTGACGTATTGCACAGAGAGAAAAGGGTTAGTAAAGAGCCAGCGCATTTTGTTGGGATCCTCCAAAGTCCCGTCAAAAATGGTGATGTACCCTGTGCCCTGACAGCAAGTGAGCAGAATAGTACTTGGAAGCACATTGAGTTTAGCCAAAGGAATTGTGGCGAAAGCTAGGAAAGAGTGGTCAGAGCCTGCTAGCTGTAAGAGGCCTCAAAGCAGCAGTGTGCAGTAGCCTGGCTAGCTCAGTCGGTAGAGCATGAGACTCTTAATCTCAGGGTCGTGGGTTTGAGCCCCACGTTGGGCGTGCCTTTTTTTGGCGGAGTCAAAGGCCTTTGCAAAAGGTGTCAGTATCTCCAGTTCCTTCAAGCGCACTGCACAATCACACCTTTACCATATCTAGTGGCTTGGCTTCCTTTCTCTCCACCAATGGGGAAATATTTCTAGCTCATCCTCCTAGAGGTGACTTGGTACCGGCAGCAAATGGACCTTGCGCAGCAGGGGGTCTGTGGAGTCAATGTCATGGGTGGCCTTAGTTCTACACAGCCAGCAGCATGCTTGCTGCACAGCCTTGCGTTGGTGGTATAGTGGTGAGCATAGCTGCCTTCCAAGCAGTTGACCCGGGTTCGATTCCCGGCCAACGCAGTCTTCTTCTTTGCGCCCTTGACAAAACACCACAGGGCCAAAGCTCCTTCAAGAAAGCTCCTAAGTTGTCTTGCCTTAGTGACAACAGTGCAAAGATTCCGCCGCATCCCAACAGGCTCCGGCCTCATGCTTTAACTCGCTCAAGGAGTACAGCATTATCCAGGGACAAGGTTCAGCCATTTCAAACACTCATTCACAAACAATCAACTCTGGCACACACACAGCATTGCTAAGTAGCTGGCTACCATTCCAACACCCTCAACTGGCAAGATAACTGGCAGCATTTTGAAGAATGCTAAAGAATTTCTCAACAAGGAATGGAGACTGAAGTCGGAGCCAGAAGAAACAAGCATGTCCCATGATGTCATAGGCCTTTTCACTTGGATACACTTTGCGCAGGCTATTGACATTGTGGGAAACCTCTGCAATGAGGGAAGACTCTTGACAGCCAAAAAGAACTAAAGCTTGACCAAGTGCATTCATTGCTGGCCCTTTGACTCAAGCAAGCCCATTTCAAGTACCCCAATGACTTTTACAGACAGAAACACGCCGCTGCCATGGGATCACTTGTGTTTCCCATTGTAGCTAACCTGTGCATGGAGCAGCTGGACAAGAGAGACTTGAATTGTTCCACGGGGAAAAGACCAAGTCGTTTGTTAAGGCATGTGGATTATACTTGGGTCAAGATTAGAGCATCAGAAACACAAGCTTTTAGTGAACGCATCAAGTCAGTGGACCAATACATCAAGTGTACACGGGAAGAGGCACTGAATAGCAAATGACCCCTTTTGGACGGCGTCTTGCAAGGCAAGGAAGGGGCTGACTTGGGCAGGGAGGTCTCCGGGAAACCTACCCACACAGACCGTTATCTGCCCTTTGACTCACACCACCCACTGGAACACAAGCTGGGGCTTCTTAGGACTCTGCAATATCCGGCTGACATGGTAGCAACAAAAAGAGTCTAAAGACAAAAGAACACAGATGTAACGGCACCCTTGCCAGGGACGCTGGCATGATTGCCCCGGTTTCCCTTTACTTCGCCCCGCAGCCAGGCACACTGTATTTCTTCAGCCACATGCACACACGCGCAAACGCTCCTTGTCTTCAATCACCGGACTTGGGGATGTTTGTTTTTGGAGTTTTCCTGTAGAGCTGGGGACAGGGAATTGTAGTGGGATACTCCAAAATTAGAACTTTTCACACTGAGGACATCTAGCTGATCTCTTAGTTAAGCGGTATTGACGTCCTGACTGGCTTCAGGCCCTCAGGTCCACCCACCTGGGGCCGCATAGCAGCCTGCGCCAGGCGAGGCAGCCTGCCTCCAGCCCAGCTGTTCGGCCCTCTCCCAGGAAAGAGGCTGAGCCCATGTGCTGGCAGAACATACATGCCACTCCCAGCATGCCACTGGAATGCCCCCCCTTGCAAATGGCCAGGGCTGCATCCATATTCATGCTGTTTGTTTGCCTAGCCCCCACCCATGTTCTGGAAAGCTCTCACAGCTTCCCGAAGGCGGGAAGAACTCTGACAAACTCAAACAACATCAGAGAATCATCAGCAGACCCGACTAATCCATCGCAGCAATCTGTTAAGCAGAATACCACACTGAATTGACCTGACAGCCTCTCTGGTAAGCAGAGGCCAACTATACAAATCCTAGCACATGACTAGGAGGGTGCTACCGTGACATCTCAGGAGGGCTTTGAAAGCTTGTGGCTACCCAGACTGGGTCTTGGTTAAAACCTCCGCAAGCTCAGGAAAACAAACTGGGGAGAAGCAGAACACTTGGAGAAATATAGTCATCCCGTATGGAACTGGAGTGTCGGAAAAAGTCAGAAGGATCTTTAAGAAACATCGCATCCCTGTGTACTTCAAGGCCAGCAATACACTGGGACACGAGCTTGTCCATCCACACTATCTGTCTTCCACATTATTAACACCTCTCTCCAGGCCATTTGACATCAATTGACGCCTTTAGCCAGGTCAATCTAGGCACTATTAGCTATGCAGGCTTCCTGACACCCAACAAGGGGATGATGTAACTTGAAAAAGGGCGCCTCCACAATTCTCACACCTCCCCTCCTGTTCCTGGACAATCAACATGGACACATTCCATGGTAATTGGTCTAAGGCCTCTTCAGGTGTGAATAGAAACGCTGGGGTTTGTTCCTGCGAAGAGGTGGCTTGACTAAACTACGAAAGATCTTCAACATTCCAGAAGTAGACCAATTGAATGCGACATATTACTAGTCCGTTTTCAAGGAATGTGGTCAGTGAAGGATCAATTGGCAGCCGTGTGAGGCGAGCCAAAGGACACGCTTTGTCTTCCTAGGTGGGTGTCAGACTTGGCAGCGGTCCCGGCTAAGGTAGTGAGAAAAGGTGAGCGTCCCTGGGTGGGCTCGAACCACCAACCTTTCGGTTAACAGCCGAACGCGCTAACCGATTGCGCCACAGAGACCACACACGGAGTGTGCTTGAACTGGCCCGAAGGAGAAATGAAAGATCAACTCAAGGTGCCTAAAAAGCTTCCCAATTGCACATTTGCAGAGCTGAGGGATTGCCATCTTTCTAAAAGGAAGTGACGCGGGCTAAAAAGCCCTTCCTTCGAGCCGGAATTGAACCAGCGACCTAAGGATTGCTACTTTATCTACTACAGTCCTCCGCTTTACCAGCTGAGCTATCGAAGGGAAGTCGGATGGGTGGGGTAACACGTGACCCCTGCAAATGCAAAGCCAGTGCTGAACACTTTGCATTTGACCTTCTAGGTTGAGGTCTTGCTTGATGCCGCCTCGGCCGATAAGGGCAGATGCCTAGGCAGACGTTACGTGGGAGGCTACGGCTTGACGTATTGCACAGAGAGAAAAGGGTTAGTAAAGAGCCAGCGCATTTTGTTGGGATCCTCCAAAGTCCCGTCAAAAATGGTGATGTACCCTGTGCCCTGACAGCAAGTGAGCAGAATAGTACTTGGAAGCACATTGAGTTTAGCCAAAGGAATTGTGGCGAAAGCTAGGAAAGAGTGGTCAGAGCCTGCTAGCTGTAAGAGGCCTCAAAGCAGCAGAGTGCGGTAACCCGGCTAGCTCAGTCGGTAGAGCATGAGACTCTTAATCTCAGGGTCGTGGGTTCGAGCCCCACGTTGGGCGTGCCTTTTTTTGGCCGAGTCAAAGGCCTTTGCAAAAGGTGTCAGTATCTCCAGTTCCTTCAAGCGCACTGCACAATCACACCTTTACCATATCTAGTGGCTTGGCTTCCTTTCTCTCCACCAATGGGGAAATATTTCTAGCTCATCCTCCTAGAGGTGACTTGGTACGGCAGCAAATGGACCTTGCGCAGCAGGGGGTCTGTGGAGTCAGTGTCATGGGTGGCCTTAGATCTACACAGCCAGCAGCATGCTTGCTGCACAGCCTTGCGTTGGTGGTATAGTGGTGAGCATAGCTGCCTTCCAAGCAGTTGACCCGGGTTCGATTCCCGGCCAACGCAGTCTTCTTCTTTGCGCCCTTGACAAAACACCACAGGGCCAAAGCTCCTTCAAGAAAGCTCCTAAGTTGTCTTGCCTTAGTGACAACAGTGCAAAGATTCCGCCGCATCCCAACAGGCTCCGGCCTCATGCTTTAACTCGCTCAAGGAGTACAGCATTATCCAGGGACAAGGTTCAGCCATTTCAAACACTCATTCACAAACAATCAACTCTGGCACACACACAGCATTGCTAAGTAGCTGGCTACCATTCCAACACCCTCAACTGGCAAGATAACTGGCAGCATTTTGAAGAATGCTAAAGAATTTCTCAACAAGGAATGGAGACTGAAGTCGGAGCCAGAAGAAACAAGCATGTCCCATGATGTCATAGGCCTTTTCACTTGGATACACTTTGCGCAGGCTATTGACATTGTGGGAAACCTCTGCAATGAGGGAAGACTCTTGACAGCCAAAAAGAACTAAAGCTTGACCAAGTGCATTCATTGCTGGCCCTTTGACTCAAGCAAGCCCATTTCAAGTACCCCAATGACTTTTACAGACAGAAACACGCCGCTGCCATGGGATCACTTGTGTTTCCCATTGTAGCTAACCTGTGCATGGAGCAGCTGGACAAGAGAGACTTGAATTGTTCCACGGGGAAAAGACCAAGTCGTTTGTTAAGGCATGTGGATTATACTTGGGTCAAGATTAGAGCATCAGAAACACAAGCTTTTAGTGAACGCATCAAGTCAGTGGACCAATACATCAAGTGTACACGGGAAGAGGCACTGAATAGCAAATGACCCCTTTTGGACGGCGTCTTGCAAGGCAAGGAAGGGGCTGACTTGGGCAGGGAGGTCTCCGGGAAACCTACCCACACAGACCGTTATCTGCCCTTTGACTCACACCACCCACTGGAACACAAGCTGGGGCTTCTTAGGACTCTGCAATATCCGGCTGACATGGTAGCAACAAAAAGAGTCTAAAGACAAAAGAACACAGATGTAACGGCACCCTTGCCAGGGACGCTGGCATGTTTGCCCCGGTTTCCCTTTACTTCGCCCCGCAGCCAGGCACACTGTATTTCTTCAGCCACATACACACACGCGCAAACGCTCCTTGTCTTCAATCACCGGACTTGGGGATGTTTGTTTTTGGAGTTTTCCTGTAGAGCTGGGGACAGGGAATTGTAGTGGGATACTCCAAAATTAGAACTTTTCACACTGAGGACATCTAGCTGATCTCTTAGTTAAGCGGTATTGACGTCCTGACTGGCTTCAGGCCCTCAGGTCCACCCACCTGGGGCCGCATAGCAGCCTGCGCCAGGCGAGGCAGCCTGCCTCCAGCCCAGCTGTTCGGCCCTCTCCCAGGAAAGAGGCTGAGCCCATGTGCTGGCAGAACATACATGCCACTCCCAGCATGCCACTGGAATGCCCCCCCTTGCAAATGGCCAGGGCTGCATCCATATTCATGCTGTTCGTTTGCCTAGCCCCCACCCATGTTCTGGAAAGCTCTCACAGCTTCCCGAAGGCGGGAAGAACTCTGACAAACTCAAACAACATCAGAGAATCATCAGCAGACCCGACTAATCCATCGCAGCAATCTGTTAAGCAGAATACCACACTGAATTGACCTGACAGCCTCTCTGGTAAGCAGAGGCCAACTATACAAATCCTAGCACATGACTAGGAGGGTGCTACCGTGACATCTCAGGAGGGCTTTGAAAGCTTGTGGCTACCCAGACTGGGTCTTGGTTAAAACCTCCGCAAGCTCAGGAAAACAAACTGGGGAGAAGCAGAACACTTGGAGAAATATAGTCATCCCGTATGGAACTGGAGTGTCGGAAAAAGTCAGAAGGATCTTTAAGAAACATCGCATCCCTGTGTACTTCAAGGCCAGCAATACACTGGGACACGAGCTTGTCCATCCACACTATCTGTCTTCCACATTATTAACACCTCTCTCCAGGCCATTTGACATCAATTGACGCCTTTAGCCAGGTCAATCTAGGCACTATTAGCTATGCAGGCTTCCTGACACCCAACAAGGGGATGATGTAACTTGAAAAAGGGCGCCTCCACAATTCTCACACCTCCCCTCCTGTTCCTGGACAATCAACATGGACACATTCCATGGTAATTGGTCTAAGGCCTCTTCAGGTGTGAATAGAAACGCTGGGGTTTGTTCCTGCGAAGAGGTGGCTTGACTAAACTACGAAAGATCTTCAACATTCCAGAAGTAGACCAATTGAATGCGACATATTACTAGTCCGTTTTCAAGGAATGTGGTCAGTGAAGGATCAATTGGCAGCCGTGTGAGGCGAGCCAAAGGACACGCTTTGTCTTCCTAGGTGGGTGTCAGACTTGGCAGCGGTCCCGGCTAAGGTAGTGAGAAAAGGTGAGCGTCCCTGGGTGGGCTCGAACCACCAACCTTTCGGTTAACAGCCGAACGCGCTAACCGATTGCGCCACAGAGACCACACACGGAGTGTGCTTGAACTGGCCCGAAGGAGAAATGAAAGATCAACTCAAGGTGCCTAAAAAGCTTCCCAATTGCACATTTGCAGAGCTGAGGGATTGCCTTCTTTCTAAAAGGAAGTGACGCGGGCTAAAAAGCCCTTCCTTCGAGCCGGAATTGAACCAGCGACCTAAGGATTGCTACTTTATCTACTACAGTCCTCCGCTCTACCAGCTGAGCTATCGAAGGGAAGTCGGATGGGTGGGGTAACACGTGACCCCTGCAAATGCAAAGCCAGTGCTGAACACTTTGCATTTGACCTTCTAGGTTGAGGTCTTGCTTGATGCCGCCTCGGCCGATAAGGGCAGATGCCTGGGCAGACGTTACGTGGGAGGCTACGGCTTGACGTATTGCACAGAGAGAAAAGGGTTAGTAAAGAGCCAGCGCATTTTGTTGGGATCCTCCAAAGTCCCGTCAAAAATGGTGATGTACCCTGTGCCCTGACAGCAAGTGAGCAGAATAGTACTTGGAAGCACATTGAGTTTAGCCAAAGGAATTGTGGCGAAAGCTAGGAAAGAGTGGTCAGAGCCTGCTAGCTGTAAGAGGCCTCAAAGCAGCAGAGTGCGGTAGCCCGGCTAGCTCAGTCGGTAGAGCATGAGACTCTTAATCTCAGGGTCGTGGGTTCGAGCCCCACGTTGGGCGTGCCTTTTTTTGGCCGAGTCAAAGGCCTTTGCAAAAGGTGTCAGTATCTCCAGTTCCTTCAAGCGCACTGCACAATCACACCTTTACCATATCTAGTGGCTTGGCTTCCTTTCTCTCCACCAATGGGGAAATATTTCTAGCTCATCCTCCTAGAGGTGACTTGGTACCGGCAGCAAATGGACCTTGCGCAGCAGGGGGTCTGTGGAGTCAATGTCATGGGTGGCCTTAGTTCTACACAGCCAGCAGCATGCTTGCTGCACAGCCTTGCGTTGGTGGTATAGTGGTGAGCATAGCTGCCTTCCAAGCAGTTGACCCGGGTTCGATTCCTGGCCAACGCAGTCTTCTTCTTTGCGCCCTTGACAAAACACCACAGGGCCAAAGCTCCTTCAAGAAAGCTCCTAAGTTGTCTTGCCTTAGTGACAACAGTGCAAAGATTCCGCCGCATCCCAACAGGCTCCGGCCTCATGCTTTAACTCGCTCAAGGAGTACAGCATTATCCAGGGACAAGGTTCAGCCATTTTAAACACTCATTCACAAACAATCAACTCTGGCACACACACAGCATTGCTAAGTAGCTGGCTACCATTCCAACACCCTCAACTGGCAAGATAACTGGCAGCATTTTGAAGAATGCTAAAGAATTTCTCAACAAGGAATGGAGACTGAAGTCGGAGCCAGAAGAAACAAGCATGTCCCATGATGTCATAGGCCTTTTCACTTGGATACACTTTGCGCAGGCTATTGACATTGTGGGAAACCTCTGCAATGAGGGAAGACTCTTGACAGCCAAAAAGAACTAAAGCTTGACCAAGTGCATTCATTGCTGGCCCTTTGACTCAAGCAAGCCCATTTCAAGTACCCCAATGACTTTTACAGACAGAAACACGCCGCTGCCATGGGATCACTTGTGTTTCCCATTGTAGCTAACCTGTGCATGGAGCAGCTGGACAAGAGAGACTTGAATTGTTCCACGGGGAAAAGACCAAGTCGTTTGTTAAGGCATGTGGATTATACTTGGGTCAAGATTAGAGCATCAGAAACACAAGCTTTTAGTGAACGCATCAAGTCAGTGGACCAATACATCAAGTGTACACGGGAAGAGGCACTGAATAGCAAATGACTCCTTTTGGACGGCGTCTTGCAAGGCAAGGAAGGGGCTGACTTGGGCAGGGAGGTCTCCGGGAAACCTACCCACACAGACCGTTATCTGCCCTTTGACTCACACCACCCACTGGAACACAAGCTGGGGCTTCTTAGGACTCTGCAATATCCGGCTGACATGGTAGCAACAAAAAGAGTCTAAAGACAAAAGAACACAGATGTAACGGCACCCTTGCCAGGGACGCTGGCATGATTGCCCCGGTTTCCCTTTACTTCGCCCCGCAGCCAGGCACACTGTATTTCTTCAGCCACATGCACACACGCGCAAACGCTCCTTGTCTTCAATCACCGGACTTGGGGATGTTTGTTTTTGGAGTTTTCCTGTAGAGCTGGGAACAGGGAATTGTAGTGGGATACTCCAAAATTAGAACTTTTCACACTGAGGACATCTAGCTGATCTCTTAGTTAAGCGGTATTGACGTCCTGACTGGCTTCAGGCCCTCAGGTCCACCCACCTGGGGCCGCATAGCAGCCTGCGCCAGGCGAGGCAGCCTGCCTCCAGCCCAGCTGTTCGGCCCTCTCCCAGGAAAGAGGCTGAGCCCATGTGCTGGCAGAACATACATGCCACTCCCAGCATGCCACTGGAATGCCCCCCCTTGCAAATGGCCAGGGCTGCATCCATATTCATGCTGTTTGTTTGCCTAGCCCCCACCCATGTTCTGGAAAGCTCTCACAGCTTCCCGAAGGCGGGAAGAACTCTGACAAACTCAAACAATATCAGAGAATCATCAGCAGACCCGACTAATCCATCGCAGCAATCTGTTAAGCAGAATACCACACTGAATTGACCTGACAGCCTCTCTGGTAAGCAGAGGCCAACTATACAAATCCTAGCACATGACTAGGAGGGTGCTACCGTGACATCTCAGGAGGGCTTTGAAAGCTTGTGGCTACCCAGACTGGGTCTTGGTTAAAACCTCCGCAAGCTCAGGAAAACAAACTGGGGAGAAGCAGAACACTTGGAGAAATATAGTCATCCCGTATGGAACTGGAGTGTCGGAAAAAGTCAGAAGGATCTTTAAGAAACATCGCATCCCTGTGTACTTCAAGGCCAGCAATACACTGGGACACGAGCTTGTCCATCCACACTATCTGTCTTCCACATTATTAACACCTCTCTCCAGGCCATTTGACATCAATTGACGCCTTTAGCCAGGTCAATCTAGGCACTATTAGCTATGCAGGCTTCCTGACACCCAACAAGGGGATGATGTAACTTGAAAAAGGGCGCCTCCACAATTCTCACACCTCCCCTCCTGTTCCCGGACAATCAACATGGACACATTCCATGGTAATTGGTCTAAGGCCTCTTCAGGTGTGAATAGAAACGCTGGGGTTTGTTCCTGCGAAGAGGTGGCTTGACTAAACTACGAAAGATCTTCAACATTCCAGAAGTAGACCAATTGAATGCGACATATTACTAGTCCGTTTTCAAGGAATGTGGTCAGTGAAGGATCAATTGGCAGCCGTGTGAGGCGAGCCAAAGGACACGCTTTGTCTTCCTAGGTGGGTGTCAGACTTGGCAGCGGTCCCGGCTAAGGTAATGAGAAAAGGTGAGCGTCCCTGGGTGGGCTCGAACCACCCAACCTTTCGGTTAACAGCCGAACGCGCTAAACGATTGCGCCACAGAGACCACACACGGAGCGTGCTTGAACTGGCCCGAAGGAGAAATGAAAGATCAACTCAAGGTGCCTAAAAAGCTTCCCAATTGCACATTTGTAGAGCTGAGGGATTGCCTTCTTTCTAAAAGGAAGTGACGCGGGCTAAAAAGCCCTTCCTTCGAGCCGGAATTGAACCAGCGACCTAAGGACTGCTACTTTATCTACTACAGTCCTCCGCTCTACCAGCTGAGCTATCGAAGGGAAGTCGGATGGGTGGGGTAACACTTGACCCCTGCAAATGCAAAGCCAGTGCTGAACACTTTGCATTTGACCTTCTAGGTTGAGGTCTTGCTTGATGCCGCCTCGGCCGATAAGGGCAGATGCCTAGGCAGACGTTACGTGGGAGGCTACGGCTTGACGTATTGCACAGAGAGAAAAGGGTTAGTAAAGAGCCAGCGCATTTTGTTGGGATCCTCCAAAGTCCCGTCAAAAATGGTGATGTACCCTGTGCCCTGACAGCAAGTGAGCAGAATAGTACTTGGAAGCACATTGAGTTTAGCCAAAGGAATTGTGGCGAAAGCTAGGAAAGAGTGGTCAGAGCCTGCTAGCTGTAAGAGGCCTCAAAGCAGCAGAGTGCGGTAGCCCGGCTAGCTCAGTCGGTAGAGCATGAGACTCTTAATCTCAGGGTCGTGGGTTCGAGCCCCACGTTGGGCGTGCCTTTTTTTGGCCGAGTCAAAGGCCTTTGCAAAAGGTGTCAGTATCTCCAGTTCCTTCAAGCGCACTGCACAATCACACCTTTACCATATCTAGTGGCTTGGCTTCCTTTCTCTCCACCAATGGGGAAATATTTCTAGCTCATCCTCCTAGAGGTGACTTGGTACCGGCAGCAAATGGACCTTGCGCAGCAGGGGGTCTGTGGAGTCAATGTCATGGGTGGCCTTAGTTCTACACAGCCAGCAGCATGCTTGCTGCACAGCCTTGCGTTGGTGGTATAGTGGTGAGCATAGCTGCCTTCCAAGCAGTTGACCCGGGTTCGATTCCTGGCCAACGCAGTCTTCTTCTTTGCGCCCTTGACAAAACACCACAGGGCCAAAGCTCCTTCAAGAAAGCTCCTAAGTTGTCTTGCCTTAGTGACAACAGTGCAAAGATTCCGCCGCATCCCAACAGGCTCCGGCCTCATGCTTTAACTCGCTCAAGGAGTACAGCATTATCCAGGGACAAGGTTCAGCCATTTTAAACACTCATTCACAAACAATCAACTCTGGCACACACACAGCATTGCTAAGTAGCTGGCTACCATTCCAACACCCTCAACTGGCAAGATAACTGGCAGCATTTTGAAGAATGCTAAAGAATTTCTCAACAAGGAATGGAGACTGAAGTCGGAGCCAGAAGAAACAAGCATGTCCCATGATGTCATAGGCCTTTTCACTTGGATACACTTTGCGCAGGCTATTGACATTGTGGGAAACCTCTGCAATGAGGGAAGACTCTTGACAGCCAAAAAGAACTAAAGCTTGACCAAGTGCATTCATTGCTGGCCCTTTGACTCAAGCAAGCCCATTTCAAGTACCCCAATGACTTTTACAGACAGAAACACGCCGCTGCCATGGGATCACTTGTGTTTCCCATTGTAGCTAACCTGTGCATGGAGCAGCTGGACAAGAGAGACTTGAATTGTTCCACGGGGAAAAGACCAAGTCCTTTGTTAAGGCATGTGGATTATACTTGGGTCAAGATTAGAGCATCAGAAACACAAGCTTTTAGTGAACGCATCAAGTCAGTGGACCAATACATCAAGTGTACACGGGAAGAGGCACTGAATAGCAAATGACTCCTTTTGGACGGCGTCTTGCAAGGCAAGGAAGGGGCTGACTTGGGCAGGGAGGTCTCCGGGAAACCTACCCACACAGACCGTTATCTGCCCTTTGACTCACACCACCCACTGGAACACAAGCTGGGGCTTCTTAGGACTCTGCAATATCCGGCTGACATGGTAGCAACAAAAAGAGTCTAAAGACAAAAGAACACAGATGTAACGGCACCCTTGCCAGGGACGCTGGCATGATTGCCCCGGTTTCCCTTTACTTCGCCCCGCAGCCAGGCACACTGTATTTCTTCAGCCACATGCACACACGCGCAAACGCTCCTTGTCTTCAATCACCGGACTTGGGGATGTTTGTTTTTGGAGTTTTCCTGTAGAGCTGGGAACAGGGAATTGTAGTGGGATACTCCAAAATTAGAACTTTTCACACTGAGGACATCTAGCTGATCTCTTAGTTAAGCGGTATTGACGTCCTGACTGGCTTCAGGCCCTCAGGTCCACCCACCTGGGGCCGCATAGCAGCCTGCGCCAGGCGAGGCAGCCTGCCTCCAGCCCAGCTGTTCGGCCCTCTCCCAGGAAAGAGGCTGAGCCCATGTGCTGGCAGAACATACATGCCACTCCCAGCATGCCACTGGAATGCCCCCCCTTGCAAATGGCCAGGGCTGCATCCATATTCATGCTGTTTGTTTGCCTAGCCCCCACCCATGTTCTGGAAAGCTCTCACAGCTTCCCGAAGGCGGGAAGAACTCTGACAAACTCAAACAATATCAGAGAATCATCAGCAGACCCGACTAATCCATCGCAGCAATCTGTTAAGCAGAATACCACACTGAATTGACCTGACAGCCTCTCTGGTAAGCAGAGGCCAACTATACAAATCCTAGCACATGACTAGGAGGGTGCTACCGTGACATCTCAGGAGGGCTTTGAAAGCTTGTGGCTACCCAGACTGGGTCTTGGTTAAAACCTCCGCAAGCTCAGGAAAACAAACTGGGGAGAAGCAGAACACTTGGAGAAATATAGTCATCCCGTATGGAACTGGAGTGTCGGAAAAAGTCAGAAGGATCTTTAAGAAACATCGCATCCCTGTGTACTTCAAGGCCAGCAATACACTGGGACACGAGCTTGTCCATCCACACTATCTGTCTTCCACATTATTAACACCTCTCTCCAGGCCATTTGACATCAATTGACGCCTTTAGCCAGGTCAATCTAGGCACTATTAGCTATGCAGGCTTCCTGACACCCAACAAGGGGATGATGTAACTTGAAAAAGGGCGCCTCCACAATTCTCACACCTCCCCTCCTGTTCCTGGACAATCAACATGGACACATTCCATGGTAATTGGTCTAAGGCCTCTTCAGGTGTGAATAGAAACGCTGGGGTTTGTTCCTGCGAAGAGGTGGCTTGACTAAACTACGAAAGATCTTCAACATTCCAGAAGTAGACCAATTGAATGCGACATATTACTAGTCCGTTTTCAAGGAATGTGGTCAGTGAAGGATCAATTGGCAGCCGTGTGAGGCGAGCCAAAGGACACGCTTTGTCTTCCTAGGTGGGTATCAGACTTGGCAGCGGTCCCGGCTAAGGTAGTGAGAAAAGGTGAGCGTCCCTGGGTGGGCTCGAACCACCAACCTTTCGGTTAACAGCCGAACGCGCTAACCAATTGCGCCACAGAGACCACACACGGAATGTGCTTGAACTGGCCCGAAGGAGAAATGAAAGATCAACTCAAGGTGCCTAAAAAGCTTCCCAATTGCACATTTGCAGAGCTGAGGGATTGCCTTCTTTCTAAAAGGAAGTGACGCGGGCTAAAAAGCCCATCCTTCGAGCCGGAATTGAACCAGCGACCTAAGGATTGCTACTTTATCTACTACAGTCCTCCGCTCTACCAGCTGAGCTATCGAAGGGAAGTCGGATGGGTGGGGTAACACGTGACCCCTGCAAATGCAAAGCCAGTGCTGAACACTTTGCATTTGACCTTCTAGGTTGAGGTCTTGCTTGATGCCGCCTCGGCCGATAAGGGCAGATGCCTAGGCAGACGTTACGTGGGAGGCTACGGCTTGACGTATTGCACAGAGAGAAAAGGGTTAGTAAAGAGCCAGCGCATTTTGTTGGGATCCTCCAAAGTCCCGTCAAAAATGGTGATGTACCCTGTGCCCTGACAGCAAGTGAGCAGAATAGTACTTGGAAGCACATTGAGTTTAGCCAAAGGAATTGTGGCGAAAGCTAGGAAAGAGTGGTCAGAGCCTGCTAGCTGTAAGAGGCCTCAAAGCAGCAGAGTGCGGTAGCCCGGCTAGCTCAGTCGGTAGAGCATGAGACTCTTAATCTCAGGGTCGTGGGTTCGAGCCCCACGTTGGGTGTGCCTTTTTTTGGCCGAGTCAAAGGCCTTTGCAAAAGGTGTCAGTATCTCCAGTTCCTTCAAGCGCACTGCACAATCACACCTTTACCATATCTAGTGGCTTGGCTTCCTTTCTCTCCACCAATGGGGAAATATTTCTAGCTCATCCTCCTAGAGGTGACTTGGTACGGCAGCAAATGGACCTTGCGCAGCAGGGGGTCTGTGGAGTCAGTGTCATGGGTGGCCTTAGATCTACACAGCCAGCAGCATGCTTGCTGCACAGCCTTGCGTTGGTGGTATAGTGGTGAGCATAGCTGCCTTCCAAGCAGTTGACCCGGGTTCGATTCCCGGCCAACGCAGTCTTCTTCTTTGCGCCCTTGACAAAACACCACAGGGCCAAAGCTCCTTCAAGAAAGCTCCTAAGTTGTCTTGCCTTAGTGACAACAGTGCAAAGATTCCGCCGCATCCCAACAGGCTCCGGCCTCATGCTTTAACTCGCTCAAGGAGTACAGCATTATCCAGGGACAAGGTTCAGCCATTTCAAACACTCATTCACAAACAATCAACTCTGGCACACACACAGCATTGCTAAGTAGCTGGCTACCATTCCAACACCCTCAACTGGCAAGATAACTGGCAGCATTTTGAAGAATGCTAAAGAATTTCTCAACAAGGAATGGAGACTGAAGTCGGAGCCAGAAGAAACAAGCATGTCCCATGATGTCATAGGCCTTTTCACTTGGATACACTTTGCGCAGGCTATTGACATTGTGGGAAACCTCTGCAATGAGGGAAGACTCTTGACAGCCAAAAAGAACTAAAGCTTGACCAAGTGCATTCATTGCTGGCCCTTTGACTCAAGCAAGCCCATTTCAAGTACCCCAATGACTTTTACAGACAGAAACACGCCGCTGCCATGGGATCACTTGTGTTTCCCATTGTAGCTAACCTGTGCATGGAGCAGCTGGACAAGAGAGACTTGAATTGTTCCACGGGGAAAAGACCAAGTCGTTTGTTAAGGCATGTGGATTATACTTGGGTCAAGATTAGAGCATCAGAAACACAAGCTTTTAGTGAACGCATCAAGTCAGTGGACCAATACATCAAGTGTACACGGGAAGAGGCACTGAATAGCAAATGACCCCTTTTGGACGGCGTCTTGCAAGGCAAGGAAGGGGCTGACTTGGGCAGGGAGGTCTCCGGGAAACCTACCCACACAGACCGTTATCTGCCCTTTGACTCACACCACCCACTGGAACACAAGCTGGGGCTTCTTAGGACTCTGCAATATCCGGCTGACATGGTAGCAACGAAAAGAGTCTAAAGACAAAAGAACACAGATGTAACGGCACCCTTGCCAGGGACGCTGGCATGTTTGCCCCGGTTTCCCTTTACTTCGCCCCGCAGCCAGGCACACTGTATTTCTTCAGCCACATGCACACACGCGCAAACGCTCCTTGTCTTCAATCACCGGACTTGGGGATGTTTGTTTTTGGAGTTTTCCTGTAGAGCTGGGGACAGGGAATTGTAGTGGGATACTCCAAAATTAGAACTTTTCACACTGAGGACATCTAGCTGATCTCTTAGTTAAGCGGTATTGACGTCCTGACTGGCTTCAGGCCCTCAGGTCCACCCACCTGGGGCCGCATAGCAGCCTGCGCCAGGCGAGGCAGCCTGCCTCCAGCCCAGCTGTTCGGCCCTCTCCCAGGAAAGAGGCTGAGCCCATGTGCTGGCAGAACATACATGCCACTCCCAGCATGCCACTGGAATGCCCCCCCTTGCAAATGGCCAGGGCTGCATCCATATTCATGCTGTTCGTTTGCCTAGCCCCCACCCATGTTCTGGAAAGCTCTCACAGCTTCCCGAAGGCGGGAAGAACTCTGACAAACTCAAACAACATCAGAGAATCATCAGCAGACCCGACTAATCCATCGCAGCAATCTGTTAAGCAGAATACCACACTGAATTGACCTGACAGCCTCTCTGGTAAGCAGAGGCCAACTATACAAATCCTAGCACATGACTAGGAGGGTGCTACCGTGACATCTCAGGAGGGCTTTGAAAGCTTGTGGCTACCCAGACTGGGTCTTGGTTAAAACCTCCGCAAGCTCAGGAAAACAAACTGGGGAGAAGCAGAACACTTGGAGAAATATAGTCATCCCGTATGGAACTGGAGTGTCGGAAAAAGTCAGAAGGATCTTTAAGAAACATCGCATCCCTGTGTACTTCAAGGCCAGCAATACACTGGGACACGAGCTTGTCCATCCACACTATCTGTCTTCCACATTATTAACACCTCTCTCCAGGCCATTTGACATCAATTGACGCCTTTAGCCAGGTCAATCTAGGCACTATTAGCTATGCAGGCTTCCTGACACCCAACAAGGGGATGATGTAACTTGAAAAAGGGCGCCTCCACAATTCTCACACCTCCCCTCCTGTTCCTGGACAATCAACATGGACACATTCCATGGTAATTGGTCTAAGGCCTCTTCAGGTGTGAATAGAAACGCTGGGGTTTGTTCCTGCGAAGAGGTGGCTTGACTAAACTACGAAAGATCTTCAACATTCCAGAAGTAGACCAATTGAATGCGACATATTACTAGTCCGTTTTCAAGGAATGTGGTCAGTGAAGGATCAATTGGCAGCCGTGTGAGGCGAGCCAAAGGACACGCTTTGTCTTCCTAGGTGGGTGTCAGACTTGGCAGCGGTCCCGGCTAAGGTAATGAGAAAGGGTGAGCGTCCCTGGGTGGGCTCGAACCACCAACCTTTCGGTTAACAGCCGAACGCGCTAACCGATTGCGCCACAGAGACCACACACGGAGCGTGCTTGAACTGGCCCGAAGGAGAAATGAAAGATCAACTCAAGGTGCCTAAAAAGCTTCCCAATTGCACATTTATAGAGCTGAGGGATTGCCTTCTTTCTAAAAGGAAGTGACGCGGGCTAAGAAGCCCTTCCTTCGAGCCGGAATTGAACCAGCGACCTAAGGATTGCTACTTTATCTACTACAGTCCTCCGCTCTACCAGCTGAGCTATCGAAGGGAAGTCGGATGGGTGGGGTAACACGTGACCCCTGCAAATGCAAAGCCAGTGCTGAACACTTTGCATTTGACCTTCTAGGTTGAGGTCTTGCTTGATGCCGCCTCGGCCGATAAGGGCAGATGCCTAGGCAGACGTTACGTGGGAGGCTACGGCTTGACGTATTGCACAGAGAGAAAAGGGTTAGTAAAGAGCCAGCGCATTTTGTTGGGATCCTCCAAAGTCCCGTCAAAAATGGTGATGTACCCTGTGCCCTGACAGCAAGTGAGCAGAATAGTACTTGGAAGCACATTGAGTTTAGCCAAAGGAATTGTGGCGAAAGCTAGGAAAGAGTGGTCAGAGCCTGCTAGCTGTAAGAGGCCTCAAAGCAGCAGCGTGCGGTAGCCCGGCTAGCTCAGTCGGTAGAGCATGAGACTCTTAATCTCAGGGTCGTGGGTTCGAGCCCCACGTTGGGCGTGCCTTTTTTTGGCCGAGTCAAAGGCCTTTGCAAAAGGTGTCAGTATCTCCAGTTCCTTCAAGCGCACTGCACAATCACACCTTTACCATATCTAGTGGCTTGGCTTCCTTTCTCTCCACCAATGGGGAAATATTTCTAGCTCATCCTCCTAGAGGTGACTTGGTACCGGCAGCAAATGGACCTTGCGCAGCAGGGGGTCTGTGGAGTCAATGTCATGGGTGGCCTTAGTTCTACACAGCCAGCAGCATGCTTGCTGCACAGCCTTGCGTTGGTGGTATAGTGGTGAGCATAGCTGCCTTCCAAGCAGTTGACCCGGGTTCGATTCCCGGCCAACGCAGTCTTCTTCCTTGCGCCCTTGACAAAACACCACAGGGCCAAAGCTCCTTCAAGAAAGCTCCTAAGTTGTCTTGCCTTAGTGACAACAGTGCAAAGATTCCGCCGCATCCCAACAGGCTCCGGCCTCATGCTTTAACTCGCTCAAGGAGTACAGCATTATCCAGGGACAAGGTTCAGCCATTTCAAACACTCATTCACAAACAATCAACTCTGGCACACACACAGCATTGCTAAGTAGCTGGCTACCATTCCAACACCCTCAACTGGCAAGATAACTGGCAGCATTTTGAAGAATGCTAAAGAATTTCTCAACAAGGAATGGAGACTGAAGTCGGAGCCAGAAGAAACAAGCATGTCCCATGATGTCATAGGCCTTTTCACTTGGATACACTTTGCGCAGGCTATTGACATTGTGGGAAACCTCTGCAATGAGGGAAGACTCTTGACAGCCAAAAAGAACTAAAGCTTGACCAAGTGCATTCATTGCTGGCCCTTTGACTCAAGCAAGCCCATTTCAAGTACCCCAATGACTTTTACAGACAGAAACACGCCGCTGCCATGGGATCACTTGTGTTTCCCATTGTAGCTAACCTGTGCATGGAGCAGCTGGACAAGAGAGACTTGAATTGTTCCACGGGGAAAAGACCAAGTCGTTTGTTAAGGCATGTGGATTATACTTGGGTCAAGATTAGAGCATCAGAAACACAAGCTTTTAGTGAACGCATCAAGTCAGTGGACCAATACATCAAGTGTACACGGGAAGAGGCACTGAATAGCAAATGACCCCTTTTGGACGGCGTCTTGCAAGGCAAGGAAGGGGCTGACTTGGGCAGGGAGGTCTCCGGGAAACCTACCCACACAGACCGTTATCTGCCCTTTGACTCACACCACCCACTGGAACACAAGCTGGGGCTTCTTAGGACTCTGCAATATCCGGCTGACATGGTAGCAACAAAAAGAGTCTAAAGACAAAAGAACACAGATGTAACGGCACCCTTGCCAGGGACGCTGGCATGTTTGCCCCGGTTTCCCTTTACTTCGCCCCGCAGCCAGGCACACTGTATTTCTTCAGCCACATGCACACACGCGCAAACGCTCCTTGTCTTCAATCACCGGACTTGGGGATGTTTGTTTTTGGAGTTTTCCTGTAGAGCTGGGGACAGGGAATTGTAGTGGGATACTCCAAAATTAGAACTTTTCACACTGAGGACATCTAGCTGATCTCTTAGTTAAGCGGTATTGACGTCCTGACTGGCTTCAGGCCCTCAGGTCCACCCACCTGGGGCCGCATAGCAGCCTGCGCCAGGCGAGGCAGCCTGCCTCCAGCCCAGCTGTTCGGCCCTCTCCCAGGAAAGAGGCTGAGCCCATGTGCTGGCAGAACATACATGCCACTCCCAGCATGCCACTGGAATGCCCCCCCTTGCAAATGGCCAGGGCTGCATCCATATTCATGCTGTTCGTTTGCCTAGCCCCCACCCATGTTCTGGAAAGCTCTCACAGCTTCCCGAAGGCGGGAAGAACTCTGACAAACTCAAACAACATCAGAGAATCATCAGCAGACCCGACTAATCCATCGCAGCAATCTGTTAAGCAGAATACCACACTGAATTGACCTGACAGCCTCTCTGGTAAGCAGAGGCCAACTATACAAATCCTAGCACATGACTAGGAGGGTGCTACCGTGACATCTCAGGAGGGCTTTGAAAGCTTGTGGCTACCCAGACTGGGTCTTGGTTAAAACCTCCGCAAGCTCAGGAAAACAAACTGGGGAGAAGCAGAACACTTGGAGAAATATAGTCATCCCGTATGGAACTGGAGTGTCGGAAAAAGTCAGAAGGATCTTTAAGAAACATCGCATCCCTGTGTACTTCAAGGCCAGCAATACACTGGGACACGAGCTTGTCCATCCACACTATCTGTCTTCCACATTATTAACACCTCTCTCCAGGCCATTTGACATCAATTGACGCCTTTAGCCAGGTCAATCTAGGCACTATTAGCTATGCAGGCTTCCTGACACCCAACAAGGGGATGATGTAACTTGAAAAAGGGCGCCTCCACAATTCTCACACCTCCCCTCCTGTTCCTGGACAATCAACATGGACACATTCCATGGTAATTGGTCTAAGGCCTCTTCAGGTGTGAATAGAAACGCTGGGGTTTGTTCCTGCGAAGAGGTGGCTTGACTAAACTACGAAAGATCTTCAACATTCCAGAAGTAGACCAATTGAATGCGACATATTACTAGTCCGTTTTCAAGGAATGTGGTCAGTGAAGGATCAATTGGCAGCCGTGTGAGGCGAGCCAAAGGACACGCTTTGTCTTCCTAGGTGGGTGTCAGACTTGGCAGCGGTCCCGGCTAAGGTAGTGAGAAAAGGTGAGCGTCCCTGGGTGGGTTCGAACCACCAACCTTTTGGTTAGCAGCCGAACGCGCTAACCGATTGCGCCACAGAGACCACACACGGAGCGTGCTTGAACTGGCCCGAAGGAGAAATGAAAGATCAACTCAAGGTGCCTAAAAAGCTTCCCAATTGCACATTTATAGAGCTGAGGGATTGCCTTCTTTCTAAAAGGAAGTGACGCGGGCTAAAAAGCCCTTCCTTCGAGCCGGAATTTAACCAGCGACCTAAGGATTGCTACTTTATCTACTACAGTCCTCCACTCTACCAGCTGAGCTATCGAAGGGAAGTCGGATGGGTGGGGTAACACGTGACCCCTGCAAATGCAAAGCCAGTGCTGAACACTTTGCATTTGACCTTCTAGGTTGAGGTCTTGCTTGATGCCGCCTCGGCCGATAAGGGCAGATGCCTAGGCAGACGTTACGTGGGAGGCTACGGCTTGACGTATTGCACAGAGAGAAAAGGGTTAGTAAAGAGCCAGCGCATTTTGTTGGGATCCTCCAAAGTCCCGTCAAAAATGGTGATGTACCCTGTGCCCTGACAGCAAGTGAGCAGAATGGTACTTGGAAGAACATTGAGTTTAGCCAAAGGATTTGTGACGAAAGCTAGGAAAGAGTGGTCATAGCCTGCTAGCTGTAAGAGGCCTCAAAGCAGCAGAGTGCGGTAGCCCGGCTAGCTCAGTCGGTAGAGCATGAGACTCTTAATCTCAGGGTCGTGGGTTCGAGCCCCACATTGGGCGTGCCTTTTTTTGGCCGAGTCAAAGGCCTTTGCAAAAGGTGTCAGTATCTCCAGTTCCTTCAAGCGCACTGCACAATCACACCTTTACCATATCTAGTGGCTTGGCTTCCTTTCTCTCCACCAATGGGGAAATATTTCTAGCTCATCCTCCTAGAGGTGACTTGGTACCGGCAGCAAATGGACCTTGCGCAGCAGGGGGTCTGTGGAGTCAATGTCATGGGTGGCCTTAGTTCTACACAGCCAGCAGCATGCTTGCTGCACAGCCTTGCGTTGGTGGTATAGTGGTGAGCATAGCTGCCTTCCAAGCAGTTGACCCGGGTTCGATTCCCGGCCAACGCAGTCTTCTTCTTTGCGCCCTTGACAAAACACCACAGGGCCAAAGCTCCTTCAAGAAAGCTCCTAAGTTGTCTTGCCTTAGTGACAACAGTGCAAAGATTCCGCCGCATCCCAACAGGCTCCGGCCTCATGCTTTAACTCGCTCAAGGAGTACAGCATTATCCAGGGACAAGGTTCAGCCATTTCAAACACTCATTCACAAACAATCAACTCTGGCACACACACAGCATTGCTAAGTAGCTGGCTACCATTCCAACACCCTCAACTGGCAAGATAACTGGCAGCATTTTGAAGAATGCTAAAGAATTTCTCAACAAGGAATGGAGACTGAAGTCGGAGCCAGAAGAAACAAGCATGTCCCATGATGTCATAGGCCTTTTCACTTGGATACACTTTGCGCAGGCTATTGACATTGTGGGAAACCTCTGCAATGAGGGAAGACTCTTGACAGCCAAAAAGAACTAAAGCTTGACCAAGTGCATTCATTGCTGGCCCTTTGACTCAAGCAAGCCCATTTCAAGTACCCCAATGACTTTTACAGACAGAAACACGCCGCTGCCATGGGATCACTTGTATTTCCCATTGTAGCTAACCTGTGCATGGAGCAGCTGGACAAGAGAGACTTGAATTGTTCCACGGGGAAAAGACCAAGTCGTTTGTTAAGGCATGTGGATTATACTTGGGTCAAGATTAGAGCATCAGAAACACAAGCTTTTAGTGAACGCATCAAGTCAGTGGACCAATACATCAAGTGTACACGGGAAGAGGCACTGAATAGCAAATGACCCCTTTTGGACGGCGTCTTGCAAGGCAAGGAAGGGGCTGACTTGGGCAGGGAGGTCTCCGGGAAACCTACCCACACAGACCGTTATCTGCCCTTTGACTCACACCACCCACTGGAACACAAGCTGGGGCTTCTTAGGACTCTGCAATATCCGGCTGACATGGTAGCAACAAAAAGAGTCTAAAGACAAAAGAACACAGATGTAACGGCACCCTTGCCAGGGACGCTGGCATGTTTGCCCCGGTTTCCCTTTACTTCGCCCCGCAGCCAGGCACACTGTATTTCTTCAGCCACATGCACACACGCGCAAACGCTCCTTGTCTTCAATCACCGGACTTGGGGATGTTTGTTTTTGGAGTTTTCCTGTAGAGCTGGGGACAGGGAATTGTAGTGGGATACTCCAAAATTAGAACTTTTCACACTGAGGACATCTAGCTGATCTCTTAGTTAAGCGGTATTGACGTCCTGACTGGCTTCAGGCCCTCAGGTCCACCCACCTGGGGCCGCATAGCAGCCTGCGCCAGGCGAGGCAGCCTGCCTCCAGCCCAGCTGTTCGGCCCTCTCCCAGGAAAGAGGCTGAGCCCATGTGCTGGCAGAACATACATGCCACTCCCAGCATGCCACTGGAATGCCCCCCCTTGCAAATGGCCAGGGCTGCATCCATATTCATGCTGTTCGTTTGCCTAGCCCCCACCCATGTTCTGGAAAGCTCTCACAGCTTCCCGAAGGCGGGAAGAACTCTGACAAACTCAAACAACATCAGAGAATCATCAGCAGACCCGACTAATCCATCGCAGCAATCTGTTAAGCAGAATACCACACTGAATTGACCTGACAGCCTCTCTGGTAAGCAGAGGCCAACTATACAAATCCTAGCACATGACTAGGAGGGTGCTACCGTGACATCTCAGGAGGGCTTTGAAAGCTTGTGGCTACCCAGACTGGGTCTTGGTTAAAACCTCCGCAAGCTCAGGAAAACAAACTGGGGAGAAGCAGAACACTTGGAGAAATATAGTCATCCCGTATGGAACTGGAGTGTCGGAAAAAGTCAGAAGGATCTTTAAGAAACATCGCATCCCTGTGTACTTCAAGGCCAGCAATACACTGGGACACGAGCTTGTCCATCCACACTATCTGTCTTCCACATTATTAACACCTCTCTCCAGGCCATTTGACATCAATTGACGCCTTTAGCCAGGTCAATCTAGGCACTATTAGCTATGCAGGCTTCCTGACACCCAACAAGGGGATGATGTAACTTGAAAAAGGGCGCCTCCACAATTCTCACACCTCCCCTCCTGTTCCTGGACAATCAACATGGACACATTCCATGGTAATTGGTCTAAGGCCTCTTCAGGTGTGAATAGAAACGCTGGGGTTTGTTCCTGCGAAGAGGTGGCTTGACTAAACTACGAAAGATCTTCAACATTCCAGAAGTAGACCAATTGAATGCGACATATTACTAGTCCGTTTTCAAGGAATGTGGTCAGTGAAGGATCAATTGGCAGCCGTGTGAGGCGAGCCAAAGGACACGCTTTGTCTTCCTAGGTGGGTGTCAGACTTGGCAGCGGTCCCGGCTAAGGTAATGAGAAAAGGTGAGTGTCCCTGGGTGGGTTCGAACCACCAACCTTTCGGTTAACAGCCGAACGTGCTAACCGATTGCGCCACAGATACCACACACGGAGCGTGCTTGAACTGGCCCGAAGGAGAAATGAAAGATCAACTCAAGGTGCCTAAAAAGCTTCCCAATTGCACATTTGTAGAGCTGAGGGATTGCCTTCTTTCTAAAAGGAAGTGACGCGGGCTAAAAAGCCCTTCCTTCGAGCCGGAATTGAACCAGCGACCTAAGGATTGCTACTTTATCTACTACAGTCCTCCGCTCTACCAGCTGAGCTATCGAAGGGAAGTCGGATGGGTGGGGTAACACGTGACCCCTGCAAATGCAAAGCCAGTGCTGAACACTTTGCATTTGACCTTCTAGGTTGAGGTCTTGCTTGATGCCGCCTCGGCCGATAAGGGCAGATGCCTAGGCAGACGTTACGTGGGAGGCTACGGCTTGACGTATTGCACAGAGAGAAAAGGGTTAGTAAAGAGCCAGCGCATTTTGTTGGGATCCTCCAAAGTCCCGTCAAAAATAGTGATGTACCCTGTGCCCTGACAGCAAGTGAGCAGAATAGTACTTGGAAGCACATTGAGTTTAGCCAAAGGAATTGTGGTGAAAGCTAGGAAAGAGTGGTCATAGCCTGCTAGCTGTAAGAGGCCTCAAAGCAGCAGCGTGCGGTAGCCCGGCTAGCTCAGTCAGTAGAGCATGAGACTCTTAATCTCAGGGTCGTGGGTTCGAGCCCCACGTTGGACGTGCCTTTTTTTGGCCGAGTCAAAGGCCTTTGCAAAAGGTGTCAGTATCTCCAGTTCCTTCAAGCGCACTGCACAATCACACCTTTACCATATCTAGTGGCTTGGCTTCCTTTCTCTCCACCAATGGGGAAATATTTCTAGCTCATCCTCCTAGAGGTGACTTGGTACCGGCAGCAAATGGACCTTGCGCAGCAGGGGGTCTGTGGAGTCAATGTCATGGGTGGCCTTAGTTCTACACAGCCAGCAGCATACTTGCTGCACAGCCTTGCGTTGGTGGTATAGTGGTGAGCATAGCTGCCTTCCAAGCAGTTGACCCGGGTTCGATTCCCGGCCAACGCAGTCTTCTTCTTTGCGCCCTTGACAAAACACCACAGGGCCAAAGCTCCTTCAAGAAAGCTCCTAAGTTGTCTTGCCTTAGTGACAACAGTGCAAAGATTCCGCCGCATCCCAACAGGCTCCGGCCTCATGCTTTAACTCGCTCAAGGAGTACAGCATTATCCAGGGACAAGGTTCAGCCATTTCAAACACTCATTCACAAACAATCAACTCTGGCACACACACAGCATTGCTAAGTAGCTGGCTACCATTCCAACACCCTCAACTGGCAAGATAACTGGCAGCATTTTGAAGAATGCTAAAGAATTTCTCAACAAGGAATGGAGACTGAAGTCGGAGCCAGAAGAAACAAGCATGTCCCATGATGTCATAGGCCTTTTCACTTGGATACACTTTGCGCAGGCTATTGACATTGTGGGAAACCTCTGCAATGAGGGAAGACTCTTGACAGCCAAAAAGAACTAAAGCTTGACCAAGTGCATTCATTGCTGGCCCTTTGACTCAAGCAAGCCCATTTCAAGTACCCCAATGACTTTTACAGACAGAAACACGCCGCTGCCATGGGATCACTTGTGTTTCCCATTGTAGCTAACCTGTGCATGGAGCAGCTGGACAAGAGAGACTTGAATTGTTCCACGGGGAAAAGACCAAGTCGTTTGTTAAGGCATGTGGATTATACTTGGGTCAAGATTAGAGCATCAGAAACACAAGCTTTTAGTGAACGCATCAAGTCAGTGGACCAATACATCAAGTGTACACGGGAAGAGGCTGTCAGGGATCTCCTCGATCCCCGCCGCGATGGGCTCGGCGCAGGCGCACTGCTCCACCCAGCGCACGGGCACTAGGTCCGGGCCGGCCGCGGCGTTCGAGTTCGCGCATGCGCAGTAGAAGCCGCAGCCGCCCGCTGGGCACCAATGGCAGCGCAGGGCGGGATATTTAAAGGTCCCTGAGCTGTCATTTCGTTGCCTTCTGGTCTTACCTGCTTCCTGTGTTCCTGTACCTGTGCCTAGTAAGTTATTGACCCAGATTGCCTTTGACCTTGCTGATTTCTCCTGCCCAGACCCTTGCTTGCCTGACCTCTCTCCCTGGATGCCCCTTATTAGATCTGACCTCCTGCTGCTGACCTGGCGTGTGACCCGACGATTCTCTGCCTGCTCCCTTGTACCTTACCGTCCTCTACAATACCGACTCGGCCTGTCTGACTACGCACTTGCTCAGCCATCCATCCATCCCATCGGGGTCACCCGACCTCCTCACATCTGGCTCTCCCTGGTTGGAGCCCCTGGCGAACACCACTACCACTGACAGGTGTGCTCAGTAGAGGCGACCTGGTCTCGGGGTACTACAAGTCCATCCCCACCATCAGGGGCCCTGGTGAACAAGTACCCTGGGGCTTAGACTCCGCGCTCTGGGCACGCCTGACCAGTGGAGTGCTAGTGGTGCCGCTCGGCGGTCCCTCACAGTACCAGAAGGCCATGACTGAGCCTCGAGGAGGACTCTCCCCGTTGGACGAGGTTTGCAGGCACCTGGCTACCCTGACGCAAGCTGTAAACACATTACAGGACAGATGTCTGCAGATCGAGAATCGGTTTCAGGCCTGCACCATATCGGTTCCTGTTTCACAGGCCCCGGCTCCTGCACCACCGGTCGCAGCAGTCCATGAGCCGGCTCCTGGGCCTCCCACATCACTCCCTATGGCGGAACCCCGAGTACCCTTACCCGAGCGCTTCCATGGGGATCGCACACGCTTTCGGTCATTCCGTGACTCCTGTCTGCTCTATTTTGAACTGCAGCCACGGACCTTTTTGACGGAATCAGTGAAAGTGGGGTTTGTTGTCTCCCTGTTGCAGGGTGAACCCCAAGACTGGGCCCACCGACTAAGGGGAAACAATGACCCTCACCTGGTTACGGTCGACAGCTTCTTTAACGCTATGGCCATCTTATATGATGACCCACAACGGGCAGCCTCGGCCGAGGCCACATTATACGCACTCCGACAAGGTCGGCGGGCGGCTGAGGAATACGCCTCTGACTTTAGGCGCTGGATGGGTGACACTCGTTGGAACGAGTTCGCACTTTTGCACCAGTTTCGTATGGGCCTATCAGAGGCTCTGAAAGACGAGCTCGCCCGGGTGGAGGTGCCCGAGACATTAGAGGACCTGATTGCACTCACCATCAAAATTGACCGTAGACTACGGGAGCGCAGATTGGAGAGGTCTGGTCAGGGTCGCGGAAATCCCTGGGGGTCATTTCAGGGATCCAGTCAACATACTAGGCCAAGCACCCAGAACCTGCCGTTTGAAGATGCTCCCGAACCCATGCAGCTAGGCCTGGCTCGGCCTAAACTATCGCCTGAGGAACGCCAGCGCAGACGCTCCCAGAATCTGTGCCTGTACTGCAGCGAAGCTGGTCACATGGTGCGTTCCTGCCCGCAGAAACTGAGTAAGTTCACCTCATCTTCTTTATCTGTTGGCAATATGAACCCGTCCCAGTACTTAGTTGTTCCCCTCTCCTTTCAGCTTTCAGAAAGGACCGTGGAGGTGACGGCCATAGTTGATTCGGGGGCATGCAGCTGTTTTGTGGATATCAATTTTGCTCACCAGCAGGGTATTCCCCTCCGCCCAAAGGAGAAGGGGTTTCACATCTTTTTGGCTGATGGTTCCCGGATAAAGTCAGGGGTGGTTAACCAGGAGACCCCTTCCATTGTGACTTCCATTGCCGGTCAGCACCGGGAACTCCTCCGCCTGGATGCTATTGCATCACCCCTTTTCCCAGTCATTCTGGGGCTCCCTTGGTTGCGGGCCCATAACCCCCAAATTGACTGGGAGACTGGGGTTGTCTCGTTCCCTTCCCCATATTGTCGGGAACTGTGTCGAACTTCGGGCCCGGAGGTCCCCCAGGTCCTCCTGTGCTCTGAAGGGGATGACAGCCTAAAACAAGTGATCCCTGCAGCCTACCATGAGTTTCTTGATGTGTTCAGTGAACGGGGAGCAGATGCTCTACCCCCCCACCGCCCATATGACTGTCCTATTGATCTGTTGCCCGGTTCGGAAATTCCGTTCGGGCGAATTTTTCCCCTTTCTGAGCTAGAATTAGGGGCCCTGAAGGACTATATTGAGGATAGCCTCCGAAAGGGATTTATCCGTCCCTCCACTTCCCCAGCAGGTGCAGGGATCTTCTTTGTAGAAAAGAAGGACAAGACTTTGAGGCCATGCATTGACTATCGGGAGCTGAATAGGGTCACCATTAAAAATCGTTACCCATTACCACTGGTACCTGAATTATTCCAGAGCCTAAAAACTGCAGTAGTGTTTACCAAGTTGGACTTAAGGGGAGCCTACAATTTGGTTCGCATAAGGGAGGGGGATGAGTGGAAGACGGCCTTCCGCACCCGTTTCGGCCATTTTGAGTACCTGGTCATGCCTTTCGGGTTGTGCAATGCGCCAGCCACCTTCCAACACTTTGTGAACGACATCTTTAGGGACTTCCTGGACATCTTTGTCATCGTCTACTTAGACGACATTTTAATTTTTTCATCCTCCCTGGGGGAGCACAGGGTACATGTATCAAAGGTGTTGGGGCGGTTGCGGCAGCACGGGTTGTACGCTAAAGCAGAGAAATGCTGCTTTGAACAGGCTAGCGTTACATTTCTGGGTCTGATCATCTCCACCACGGGGGTCGCAATGGACCCTCAGAAGGTCTCAGCGATCCTAGATTGGCCTGAACCCACGGACAGGAAAAGTGTCCAACGTTTTATTGGGTTCGCAAATTTTTACCGGAAGTTCATCAAGAACTTCTCGGGTCTGGTCTCCCCCATCACTCAGTTAACCAAGCTTGGGACGCGATTCAGATGGACGCCCGAGGCACAGGAAGCTTTTGAAGCACTAAAAAGGTTATTTACCTCGGCACCCATTCTGGGCCATCCCGACGCCTCCCTGCCCTACATCTTAGAAGTAGATGCATCTGAAAACGCGGTTGGCTCCATCCTTTCCCAGCGGAAGGGCGCCAAGGAATTACTCCACCCAGTAGCATTCTTTTCACGGAAACTTACCCCTGCGGAGAGGAACTACGACATTGGGGATCGCGAACTACTGGCTATCAAAACCGCTTTAGAAGAATGGAGGTACCTGCTGGAAGGTGCCTCCCACCCCATCCTGATATTCACGGACCACAAGAACCTGGAATATCTGAGGACGGCCAAACGTCTACGCCCACGACAAGCAAGATGGGCATTGTTTTTCTCGAGGTTCCAGTTCCACATCACATACAGGCCCGGCTCGAAAAACACGAAGCCTGACGCGTTGTCACGCATGTACAAGGAGATTCCAGTGCCCGACACTATTCTTCCTGCAGGAAATTTCTTGGCCCTTCAGACAAACCTTCACTCCGAGATCCTGAGAGCGTCCACAGCAATGTCCACCTCCGATGGGGCCCCCCTCCAGAACAAGGAGGGACTCCTATGGAGGGAGGACCGGATTGTGGTGCCAGAGGATGCCCGAACCTTAGTCTTGGGACATTGCCATGACCATCCACTGGCAGGACATTTTGGGCCGGTCAAGACCCTGGAACTTCTCCGACGTTCCTTCTGGTGGCCGGACATGGCCAAGGATTGTAAGAACTACGTGGGCTCCTGTGCCATCTGCCAGCGGAACAAGCCTTCAAGGAATAAGGCGTGGGGCCTGCTACGTCCATTGCCCATCCCTGAACGACCCTGGCAGAAAATCTCCATGGACTTCATAGTCGAGCTTCCACCTTCACTGAACCACACAGCAATTCTCGTGGTCGTGGACCGCTTGTCCAAGATGGCCCATTTCATCCCTTTACGGAAAACCCCATCAGCAGCCGAGACGGCGCAAGTCTTCATTCGAGAGATCGTTAGACTGCATGGGGTTCCCGAAGACATCGTCTCGGACCGTGGGGTGCAGTTTACCTCGCGGTTTTGGAGGGCATTGTGCAAAGCCCTGGATATCAAGCTGTCCCTTTCCTCGGCTTTTCACCCTCAGACCTATGGCCAGACCGAAAGGACCAATCAGACCCTGGAGCAATACCTTCAATGCTACACATCATTCTCTCAGGACGACTGGGTGCCACTCCTCCCTTTGGCAGAATTCGCGTACAACAACGCTTGCCATTCAGCAACTGGACAGTCCCCGTTCTTCGCCAACTATGGGTTTCATCCTGTCTTCCTCCCGGACTTGGTCCCGGAATGCCCGATTCCAGCGACACAGGATGCACTGACCTTCTTCACCTCCAACAATAGGAAACTACAGGAAGCCATCCGTCAAGCCCAAGAGGACTACAAGAGGGCTTTTAATAGGAAGCGAAGAGGGGATCTGGTGTTGCAGCCCGGAGAGAAGGTTTGGCTGGCTACGTCGAACTTGAGGTTGCTCTGCCCGTCAAAGAAGTTGGGACCTAAATTTATAGGCCCTTTTTGCATCAAACGGATGGTCAATGAGGTGGCCTATGAACTTGTTCTCCCTGAGACACTCAAGATCCACCCTGTCTTCCACGTGTCCCTGTTGAAACCAGTAGTCCCTGATGCCTTCCCAGAACGGGAATCCAGGCCCCCGGAGGCCGTAACGGTTGAAGAGGAAGAAGAATTCGAGGTGGAGGCAATCCTGAAGTGCCGACGAAGGGGGGGCCAGACCCAATTTCTCATCAAGTGGAAGGGCTACGGCCCTGAGGACAATTCGTGGGAGCCAGCCCATAATGTCCATGCACCTAGGCTTGTCCGGGGGTTTCTTCGTGATCACCCGTGGTGGAGAGATCGGGTGGGAATCCGGAGGTTGCCCGTAGGGGGGGGGCAATGTCAGGGATCTCCTCGATCCCCGCCGCGATGGGCTCGGCGCAGGCGCACTGCTCCACCCAGCGCACGGGCACTAGGTCCGGGCCGGCCGCGGCGTTCGAGTTCGCGCATGCGCAGTAGAAGCCGCGGCCGCCCGCTGGGCACCAATGGCAGCGCAGGGCGGGATATTTAAAGGTCCCTGAGCTGTCATTTCGTTGCCTTCTGGTCTTACCTGCTTCCTGTGTTCCTGTACCTGTGCCTAGTAAGTTATTGACCCAGATTGCCTTTGACCTTGCTGATTTCTCCTGCCCAGACCCTTGCTTGCCTGAACTCTCTCCCTGGATGCCCCTTATTAGATCTGACCTCCTGCTGCTGACCTGGCGTGTGACCCGATGATTCTCTGCCTGCTCCCTTGTACCTTACCGTCCTCTACAATACCGACTCGGCCTGTCTGACTACGCACTTGCTCAGCCATCCATCCATCCATCCCATCGGGGTCACCCGACCTCCTCACATCTGGCTCTCCCTGGTTGGAGCCCCTGGCGAACACCACTACCACTGACAGGTGTGCTCAGTAGAGGCGACCTAGTCTCGGGGTACTACAAGTCCATCCCCACCATCAGGGGCCCTGGTGAACAAGTACCCTGGGGCTTAGACTCCGCGCTCTGGGCACGCCTGACCAGTGGAGTGCTAGTGGTGCCGCTCGGCGGTCCCTCACAGAGGCACTGAATAGCAAATGACCCCTTTTGGACGGCGTCTTGCAAGGCAAGGAAGGGGCTGACTTGGGCAGGGAGGTCTCCGGGAAACCTACCCACACAGACCGTTATCTGCCCTTTGACTCACACCACCCACTGGAACACAAGCTGGGGCTTCTTAGGACTCTGCAATATCCGGCTGACATGGTAGCAACAAAAAGAGTCTAAAGACAAAAGAACACAGATGTAACGGCACCCTTGCCAGGGACGCTGGCATGTTTGCCCCGGTTTCCCTTTACTTCGCCCCGCAGCCAGGCACACTGTATTTCTTCAGCCACATGCACACACGCGCAAACGCTCCTTGTCTTCAATCACCGGACTTGGGGATGTTTGTTTTTGGAGTTTTCCTGTAGAGCTGGGGACAGGGAATTGTAGTGGGATACTCCAAAATTAGAACTTTTCACACTGAGGACATCTAGCTGATCTCTTAGTTAAGCGGTATTGACGTCCTGACTGGCTTCAGGCCCTCAGGTCCACCCACCTGGGGCCGCATAGCAGCCTGCGCCAGGCGAGGCAGCCTGCCTCCAGCCCAGCTGTTCGGCCCTCTCCCAGGAAAGAGGCTGAGCCCATGTGCTGGCAGAACATACATGCCACTCCCAGCATGCCACTGGAATGCCCCCCCTTGCAAATGGCCAGGGCTGCATCCATATTCATGCTGTTCGTTTGCCTAGCCCCCACCCATGTTCTGGAAAGCTCTCACAGCTTCCCGAAGGCGGGAAGAACTCTGACAAACTCAAACAACATCAGAGAATCATCAGCAGACCCGACTAATCCATCGCAGCAATCTGTTAAGCAGAATACCACACTGAATTGACCTGACAGCCTCTCTGGTAAGCAGAGGCCAACTATACAAATCCTAGCACATGACTAGGAGGGTGCTACCGTGACATCTCAGGAGGGCTTTGAAAGCTTGTGGCTACCCAGACTGGGTCTTGGTTAAAACCTCCGCAAGCTCAGGAAAACAAACTGGGGAGAAGCAGAACACTTGGAGAAATATAGTCATCCCGTATGGAACTGGAGTGTCGGAAAAAGTCAGAAGGATCTTTAAGAAACATCGCATCCCTGTGTACTTCAAGGCCAGCAATACACTGGGACACGAGCTTGTCCATCCACACTATCTGTCTTCCACATTATTAACACCTCTCTCCAGGCCATTTGACATCAATTGACGCCTTTAGCCAGGTCAATCTAGGCACTATTAGCTATGCAGGCTTCCTGACACCCAACAAGGGGATGATGTAACTTGAAAAAGGGCGCCTCCACAATTCTCACACCTCCCCTCCTGTTCCTGGACAATCAACATGGACACATTCCATGGTAATTGGTCTAAGGCCTCTTCAGGTGTGAATAGAAACGCTGGGGTTTGTTCCTGCGAAGAGGTGGCTTGACTAAACTACGAAAGATCTTCAACATTCCAGAAGTAGACCAATTGAATGCGACATATTACTAGTCCGTTTTCAAGGAATGTGGTCAGTGAAGGATCAATTGGCAGCCGTGTGAGGCGAGCCAAAGGACACGCTTTGTCTTCCTAGGTGGGTGTCAGACTTGGCAGCGGTCCCGGCTAAGGTAAGCGTCCCTGGGTGGGCTCGAACCACCAACCTTTCGGTTAACAGCCGAACGCGCTAACCGATTGCGCCACAGAGACCACACACGGAGCGTGCTTGAACTGGCCCGAAGGAGAAATGAAAGATCAACTCAAGGTGCCTAAAAAGCTTCCCAATTGCACATTTGTAGAGCTGAGGGATTGCCTTCTTTCTAAAAGGAAGTGACGCGGGCTAAAAAGCCCTTCCTTCGAGCCGGAATTGAACCAGCGACCTAAGGATTGCTACTTTATCTACTACAGTCCTCCGCTCTACCAGCTGAGCTATCGAAGGGAAGTCGGATGGGTGGGGTAACACGTGACCCCTGCAAATGCAAAGCCAGTGCTGAACACTTTGCATTTGACCTTCTAGGTTGAGGTCTTGCTTGATGCCGCCTCGGCCGATAAGGGCAGATGCCTAGGCAGACGTTACGTGGGAGGCTACGGCTTGACGTATTGCACAGAGAGAAAAGGGTTAGTAAAGAGCCAGCGCATTTTGTTGGGATCCTCCAAAGTCCCGTCAAAAATGGTGATGTACCCTGTGCCCTGACAGCAAGTGAGCAGAATAGTACTTGGAAGCACATTGAGTTTAGCCAAAGGAATTGTGGCGAAAGCTAGGAAAGAGTGGTCAGAGCCTGCTAGCTGTAAGAGGCCTCAAAGCAGCAGAGTGCGGTAGCCTGGCTAGCTCAGTCGGTAGAGCATGAGACTCTTAATCTCAGGGTCGTGGGTTCGAGCCCCACGTTGGGCGTGCCTTTTTTTGGCCGAGTCAAAGGCCTTTGCAAAAGGTGTCAGTATCTCCAGTTCCTTCAAGCGCGCTGCACAATCACACCTTTACCATATCTAGTGGCTTGGCTTCCTTTCTCTCCACCAATGGGGAAATATTTCTAGCTCATCCTCCTAGAGGTGACTTGGTACGGCAGCAAATGGACCTTGCGCAGCAGGGGGTCTGTGGAGTCAATGTCATGGGTGGCCTTAGTTCTACACAGCCAGCAGCATGCTTGCTGCACAGCCTTGCGTTGGTGGTATAGTGGTGAGCATAGCTGCCTTCCAAGCAGTTGACCCGGGTTCGATTCCCGGCCAACGCAGTCTTCTTCTTTGCGCCCTTGACAAAACACCACAGGGCCAAAGCTCCTTCAAGAAAGCTCCTAAGTTGTCTTGCCTTAGTGACAACAGTGCAAAGATTCCGCCGCATCCCAACAGGCTCCGGCCTCATGCTTTAACTCGCTCAAGGAGTACAGCATTATCCAGGGACAAGGTTCAGCCATTTCAAACACTCATTCACAAACAATCAACTCTGGCACACACACAGCATTGCTAAGTAGCTGGCTACCATTCCAACACCCTCAACTGGCAAGATAACTGGCAGCATTTTGAAGAATGCTAAAGAATTTCTCAACAAGGAATGGAGACTGAAGTCGGAGCCAGAAGAAACAAGCATGTCCCATGATGTCATAGGCCTTTTCACTTGGATACACTTTGCGCAGGCTATTGACATTGTGGGAAACCTCTGCAATGAGGGAAGACTCTTGACAGCCAAAAAGAACTAAAGCTTCACCAAGTGCATTCATTGCTGGCCCTTTGACTCAAGCAAGCCCATTTCAAGTACCCCAATGACTTTTACAGACAGAAACACGCCGCTGCCATGGGATCACTTGTGTTTCCCATTGTAGCTAACCTGTGCATGGAGCAGCTGGACAAGAGAGACTTGAATTGTTCCACGGGGAAAAGACCAAGTCGTTTGTTAAGGCATGTGGATTATACTTGGGTCAAGATTAGAGCATCAGAAACACAAGCTTTTAGTGAACGCATCAAGTCAGTGGACCAATACATCAAGTGTACACGGGAAGAGGCACTGAATAGCAAATGACCCCTTTTGGACGGCGTCTTGCAAGGCAAGGAAGGGGCTGACTTGGGCAGGGAGGTCTCCGGGAAACCTACCCACACAGACCGTTATCTGCCCTTTGACTCACACCACCCACTGGAACACAAGCTGGGGCTTCTTAGGACTCTGCAATATCCGGCTGACATGGTAGCAACAAAAAGAGTCTAAAGACAAAAGAACACAGATGTAACGGCACCCTTGCCAGGGACGCTGGCATGTTTGCCCCGGTTTCCCTTTACTTCGCCCCGCAGCCAGGCACACTGTATTTCTTCAGCCACATGCACACACGCGCAAATGCTCCTTGTCTTCAATCACCGGACTTGGGGATGTTTGTTTTTGGAGTTTTCCTGTAGAGCTGGGGACAGGGAATTGTAGTGGGATACTCCAAAATTAGAACTTTTCACACTGAGGACATCTAGCTGATCTCTTAGTTAAGCGGTATTGACGTCCTGACTGGCTTCAGGCCCTCAGGTCCACCCACCTGGGGCCGCATAGCAGCCTGCGCCAGGCGAGGCAGCCTGCCTCCAGCCCAGCTGTTCGGCCCTCTCCCAGGAAAGAGGCTGAGCCCATGTGCTGGCAGAACATACATGCCACTCCCAGCATGCCACTGGAATGCCCCCCCTTGCAAATGGCCAGGGCTGCATCCATATTCATGCTGTTCGTTTGCCTAGCCCCCGCCCATGTTCTGGAAAGCTCTCACAGCTTCCCGAAGGCGGGAAGAACTCTGACAAACTCAAACAACATCAGAGAATCATCAGCAGACCCGACTAATCCATCGCAGCAATCTGTTAAGCAGAATACCACACTGAATTGTCCTGACAGCCTCTCTGGTAAGCAGAGGCCAACTATACAAATCCTAGCACATGACTAGGAGGGTGCTACCGTGACATCTCAGGAGGGCTTTGAAAGCTTGTGGCTACCCAGACTGGGTCTTGGTTAAAACCTCCGCAAGCTCAGGAAAACAAACTGGGGAGAAGCAGAACACTTGGAGAAATATAGTCATCCCGTATGGAACTGGAGTGTCGGAAAAAGTCAGAAGGATCTTTAAGAAACATCGCATCCCTGTGTACTTCAAGGCCAGCAATACACTGGGACACGAGCTTGTCCATCCACACTATCTGTCTTCCACATTATTAACACCTCTCTCCAGGCCATTTGACATCAATTGACGCCTTCAGCCAGGTCAATCTAGGCACTATTAGCTATGCAGGCTTCCTGACACCCAACAAGGGGATGATGTAACTTGAAAAAGGGCGCCTCCACAATTCTCACACCTCCCCTCCTGTTCCTGGACAATCAACATGGACACATTCCATGGTAATTGGTCTAAGGCCTCTTCAGGTGTGAATAGAAACGCTGGGGTTTGTTCCTGCGAAGAGGTGGCTTGACTAAACTACGAAAGATCTTCAACATTCCAGAAGTAGACCAATTGAATGCGACATATTACTAGTCCGTTTTCAAGGAATGTGGTCAGTGAAGATCAATTGGCAGCCGTGTGAGGCGAGCCAAAGGACACGCTTTGTCTTCCTAGGCGGGTGTCAGACTTGGCAGCGGTCCCGGCTAAGGTAATGAGAAAAGGTGAGCGTCCCTGGGTGGGCTCGAACCACCAACCTTTCGGTTAACAGCCGAACGCGCTAACCGATTGCGCCACAGAGACCACACACGGAGCGTGTTTGAACTGGCCCGAAGGAGAAATGAAAGATCAACTCAAGGTGCCTAAAAAGCTTCCCAATTGCACATTTGTAGAGCTGAGGGATTGCCTTCTTTCTAAAAGGAAGTGACGTGGGCTAAAAAGCCCTTCCTTCGAGCCGGAATTGAACCAGCGACCTAAGGATTGCTACTTTATCTACTACAGTCCTCCGCTCTACCAGCTGAGCTATCGAAGGGAAGTCGGATGGGTGGGGTAACACGTGACCCCTGCAAATGCAAAGCCAGTGCTGAACACTTTGCATTTGACCTTCTAGGTTGAGGTCTTGCTTGATGCCGCCTCGGCCGATAAGGGCAGATGCCTAGGCAGACGTTACGTGGGAGGCTACGGCTTGACGTATTGCACAGAGAGAAAAGGGTTAGTAAAGAGCCAGCGCATTTTGTTGGGATCCTCCAAAGTCCCGTCAAAAATGGTGATGTACCCTGTGCCCTGACAGCAAGTGAGCAGAATAGTACTTGGAAGCACATTGAGTTTAGCCAAAGGAATTGTGGCGAAAGCTAGGAAAGAGTGGTCATAGCCTGCTAGCTGTAAGAGGCCTCAAAGCAGCAGAGTGCGGTAGCCCGGCTAGCTCAGTCGGTAGAGCATGAGACTCTTAATCTCAGGGTCGTGGGTTCGAGCCCCACGTTGGGCGTGCCTTTTTTTGGCCGAGTCAAAGGCCTTTGCAAAAGGTGTCAGTATCTCCAGTTCCTTCAAGCGCACTGCACAATCACACCTTTACCATATCTACTGGCTTGGCTTCCTTTCTCTCCACCAATGGGGAAATATTTCTAGCTCATCCTCCTAGAGGTGACTTGGTACCGGCAGCAAATGGAGCTTGCGCAGCAGGGGGTCTGTGGAGTCAATGTCATGGGTGGCCTTAGTTCTATACAGCCAGCAGCATGCTTGCTGCACAGCCTTGCGTTGGTGGTATAGTGGTGAGCATAGCTGCCTTCCAAGCAGTTGACCCGGGTTCGATTCCCGGCCAACGCAGTCTTCTTCTTTGCGCCCTTGACAAAACACCACAGGGCCAAAGCTCCTTCAAGAAAGCTCCTAAGTTGTCTTGCCTTAGTGACAACAGTGCAAAGATTCCGCCGCATCCCAACAGGCTCCGGCCTCATGCTTTAACTCGCTCAAGGAGTACAGCATTATCCAGGGACAAGGTTCAGCCATTTCAAACACTCATTCACAAACAATCAACTCTGGCACACACACAGCATTGCTAAGTAGCTGGCTACCATTCCAACACCCTCAACTGGCAAGATAACTGGCAGCATTTTGAAGAATGCTAAAGAATTTCTCAACAAGGAATGGAGACTGAAGTCGGAGCCAGAAGAAACAAGCATGTCCCATGATGTCATAGGCCTTTTCACTTGCATACACTTTGCGCAGGCTATTGACATTGTGGGAAACCTCTGCAATGAGGGAAGACTCTTGACAGCCAAAAAGAACTAAAGCTTCACCAAGTGCATTCATTGCTGGCCCTTTGACTCAAGCAAGCCCATTTCAAGTACCCTAATGACTTTTACAGACAGAAACACGCCGCTGCCATGGGATCACTTGTGTTTCCCATTGTAGCTAACCTGTGCATGGAGCAGCTGGACAAGAGAGACTTGAATTGTTCCACGGGGAAAAGACCAAGTCGTTTGTTAAGGCATGTGGATTATACTTGGGTCAAGATTAGAGCATCAGAAACACAAGCTTTTAGTGAACGCATCAAGTCAGTGGACCAATACATCAAGTGTACACGGGAAGAGGCACTGAATAGCAAATGACCCCTTTTGGACGGCGTCTTGCAAGGCAAGGAAGGGGCTGACTTGGGCAGGGAGGTCTCCGGGAAACCTACCCACACAGACCGTTATCTGCCCTTTGACTCACACCACCCACTGGAACACAAGCTGGGGCTTCTTAGGACTCTGCAATATCCGGCTGACATGGTAGCAACAAAAAGAGTCTAAAGACAAAAGAACACAGATGTAACGGCACCCTTGCCAGGGACGCTGGCATGTTTGCCCCGGTTTCCCTTTACTTCGCCCCGCAGCCAGGCACACTGTATTTCTTCAGCCACATGCACACACGCGCAAACGCTCCTTGTCTTCAATCACCGGACTTGGGGATGTTTGTTTTTGGAGTTTTCCTGTAGAGCTGGGGACAGGGAATTGTAGTGGGATACTCCAAAATTAGAACTTTTCACACTGAGGACATCTAGCTGATCTCTTAGTTAAGCGGTATTGACGTCCTGACTGGCTTCAGGCCCTCAGGTCCACCCACCTGGGGCCGCATAGCAGCCTGCGCCAGGCGAGGCAGCCTGCCTCCAGCCCAGCTGTTCGGCCCTCTCCCAGGAAAGAGGCTAAGCCCATGTGCTGTCAGAACATACATGCCACTCCCAGCATGCCACTGGAATGCCCCCCCTTGCAAATGGCCAGGGCTGCATCCATATTCATGCTGTTCGTTTGCCTAGCCCCCACCCATGTTCTGGAAAGCTCTCACAGCTTCCCGAAGGCGGGAAGAACTCTGACAAACTCAAACAACATCAGAGAATCATCAGCAGACCCGACTAATCCATCGCAGCAATCTGTTAAGCAGAATACCACACTGAATTGACCTGACAGCCTCTCTGGTAAGCAGAGGCCAACTATACAAATCCTAGCACATGACTAGGAGGGTGCTACCGTGACATCTCAGGAGGGCTTTGAAAGCTTGTGGCTACCCAGACTGGGTCTTGGTTAAAACCTCCGCAAGCTCAGGAAAACAAACTGGGGAGAAGCAGAACACTTGGAGAAATATAGTCATCCCGTATGGAACTGGAGTGTCGGAAAAAGTCAGAAGGATCTTTAAGAAACATCGCATCCCTGTGTACTTCAAGGCCAGCAATACACTGGGACACGAGCTTGTCCATCCACACTATCTGTCTTCCACATTATTAACACCTCTCTCCAGGCCATTTGACATCAATTGACGCCTTTAGCCAGGTCAATCTAGGCACTATTAGCTATGCAGGCTTCCTGACACCCAACAAGGGGATGATGTAACTTGAAAAAGGGCGCCTCCACAATTCTCACACCTCCCCTCCTGTTCCTGGACAATCAACATGGACACATTCCATGGTAATTGGTCTAAGGCCTCTTCAGGTGTGAATAGAAACGCTGGGGTTTGTTCCTGCGAAGAGGTGGCTTGACTAAACTACGAAAGATCTTCAACATTCCAGAAGTAGACCAATTGAATGCGACATATTACTAGTCCGTTTTCAAGGAATGTGGTCAGTGAAGGATCAATTGGCAGCCGTGTGAGGCGAGCCAAAGGACACGCTTTGTCTTCCTAGGTGGGTGTCAGACTTGGCAGCGGTCCCGGCTAAGGTAGTGAGAAAAGGTGAGCGTCCCTGGGTGGGTTCGAACCACCAACCTTTTGGTTAGCAGCCGAACGCGCTAACCGATTGCGCCACAGAGACCACACACGGAGCGTGCTTGAACTGGCCCGAAGGAGAAATGAAAGATCAACTCAAGGTGCCTAAAAAGCTTCCCAATTGCACATTTATAGAGCTGAGGGATTGCCTTCTTTCTAAAAGGAAGTGACGCGGGCTAAAAAGCCCTTCCTTCGAGCCGGAATTGAACCAGCGACCTAAGGATTGCTACTTTATCTACTACAGTCCTCCGCTCTACCAGCTGAGCTATCGAAGGGAAGTCGGATGGGTGGGGTAACACGTGACCCCTGCAAATGCAAAGCCAGTGCTGAACACTTTGCATTTGACCTTCTAGGTTGAGGTCTTGCTTGATGCCGCCTCGGCCGATAAGGGCAGATGCCTAGGCAGACGTTACGTGGGAGGCTACGGCTTGACGTATTGCACAGAGAGAAAAGGGTTAGTAAAGAGCCAGCGCATTTTGTTGGGATCCTCCAAAGTCCCGTCAAAAATGGTGATGTACCCTGTGCCCTGACAGCAAGTGAGCAGAATAGTACTTGGAAGCACATTGAGTTTAGCCAAAGGAATTGTGGCGAAAGCTAGGAAAGAGTGGTCATAGCCTGCTAGCTGTAAGAGGCCTCAAAGCAGCAGAGTGCGGTAGCCCGGCTAGCTCAGTCGGTAGAGCATGAGACTCTTAATCTCAGGGTCGTGGGTTCGAGCCCCACATTGGGCGTGCCTTTTTTTGGCCGAGTCAAAGGCCTTTGCAAAAGGTGTCAGTATCTCCAGTTCCTTCAAGCGCACTGCACAATCACACCTTTACCATATCTACTGGCTTGGCTTCCTTTCTCTCCACCAATGGGGAAATATTTCTAGCTCATCCTCCTAGAGGTGACTTGGTACGGCAGCAAATGGACCTTGCGCAGCAGGGGGTCTGTGGAGTCAATGTCATGGGTGGCCTTAGTTCTACACAGCCAGCAGCATGCTTGCTGCACAGCCTTGCGTTGGTGGTATAGTGGTGAGCATAGCTGCCTTCCAAGCAGTTGACCCGGGTTCGATTCCCGGCCAACGCAGTCTTCTTCTTTGCGCCCTTGACAAAACACCACAGGGCCAAAGCTCCTTCAAGAAAGCTCCTAAGTTGTCTTGCCTTAGTGACAACAGTGCAAAGATTCCGCCGCATCCCAACAGGCTCCGGCCTCATGCTTTAACTCGCTCAAGGAGTACAGCATTATCCAGGGACAAGGTTCAGCCATTTCAAACACTCATTCACAAACAATCAACTCTGGCACACACACAGCATTGCTAAGTAGCTGGCTACCATTCCAACACCCTCAACTGGCAAGATAACTGGCAGCATTTTGAAGAATGCTAAAGAATTTCTCAACAAGGAATGGAGACTGAAGTCGGAGCCAGAAGAAACAAGCATGTCCCATGATGTCATAGGCCTTTTCACTTGGATACACTTTGCGCAGGCTATTGACATTGTGGGAAACCTCTGCAATGAGGGAAGACTCTTGACAGCCAAAAAGAACTAAAGCTTCACCAAGTGCATTCATTGCTGGCCCTTTGACTCAAGCAAGCCCATTTCAAGTACCCCAATGACTTTTACAGACAGAAACACGCCGCTGCCATGGGATCACTTGTATTTCCCATTGTAGCTAACCTGTGCATGGAGCAGCTGGACAAGAGAGACTTGAATTGTTCCACGGGGAAAAGACCAAGTCGTTTGTTAAGGCATGTGGATTATACTTGGGTCAAGATTAGAGCATCAGAAACACAAGCTTTTAGTGAACGCATCAAGTCAGTGGACCAATACATCAAGTGTACACGGGAAGAGGCACTGAATAGCAAATGACCCCTTTTGGACGGCGTCTTGCAAGGCAAGGAAGGGGCTGACTTGGGCAGGGAGGTCTCCGGGAAACCTACCCACACAGACCGTTATCTGCCCTTTGACTCACACCACCCACTGGAACACAAGCTGGGGCTTCTTAGGACTCTGCAATATCCGGCTGACATGGTAGCAACGAAAAGAGTCTAAAGACAAAAGAACACAGATGTAACGGCACCCTTGCCAGGGACGCTGGCATGTTTGCCCCGGTTTCCCTTTACTTCGCCCCGCAGCCAGGCACACTGTATTTCTTCAGCCACATGCACACACGCGCAAACGCTCCTTGTCTTCAATCACCGGACTTGGGGATGTTTGTTTTTGGAGTTTTCCTGTAGAGCTGGGGACAGGGAATTGTAGTGGGATACTCCAAAATTAGAACTTTTCACACTGAGGACATCTAGCTGATCTCTTAGTTAAGCGGTATTGACGTCCTGACTGGCTTCAGGCCCTCAGGTCCACCCACCTGGGGCCGCATAGCAGCCTGCGCCAGGCGAGGCAGCCTGCCTCCAGCCCAGCTGTTCGGCCCTCTCCCAGGAAAGAGGCTGAGCCCATGTGCTGGCAGAACATACATGCCACTCCCAGCATGCCACTGGAATGCCCCCCCTTGCAAATGGCCAGGGCTGCATCCATATTCATGCTGTTCGTTTGCCTAGCCCCCACCCATGTTCTGGAAAGCTCTCACAGCTTCCCGAAGGCGGGAAGAACTCTGACAAACTCAAACAACATCAGAGAATCATCAGCAGACCCGACTAATCCATCGCAGCAATCTGTTAAGCAGAATACCACACTGAATTGACCTGACAGCCTCTCTGGTAAGCAGAGGCCAACTATACAAATCCTAGCACATGACTAGGAGGGTGCTACCGTGACATCTCAGGAGGGCTTTGAAAGCTTGTGGCTACCCAGACTGGGTCTTGGTTAAAACCTCCGCAAGCTCAGGAAAACAAACTGGGGAGAAGCAGAACACTTGGAGAAATATAGTCATCCCGTATGGAACTGGAGTGTCGGAAAAAGTCAGAAGGATCTTTAAGAAACATCGCATCCCTGTGTACTTCAAGGCCAGCAATACACTGGGACACGAGCTTGTCCATCCACACTATCTGTCTTCCACATTATTAACACCTCTCTCCAGGCCATTTGACATCAATTGACGCCTTTAGCCAGGTCAATCTAGGCACTATTAGCTATGCAGGCTTCCTGACACCCAACAAGGGGATGATGTAACTTGAAAAAGGGCGCCTCCACAATTCTCACACCTCCCCTCCTGTTCCTGGACAATCAACATGGACACATTCCATGGTAATTGGTCTAAGGCCTCTTCAGGTGTGAATAGAAACGCTGGGGTTTGTTCCTGCGAAGAGGTGGCTTGACTAAACTACGAAAGATCTTCAACATTCCAGAAGTAGACCAATTGAATGCGACATATTACTAGTCCGTTTTCAAGGAATGTGGTCAGTGAAGGATCAATTGGCAGCCGTGTGAGGCGAGCCAAAGGACACGCTTTGTCTTCCTAGGTGGGTGTCAGACTTGGCAGCGGTCCCGGCTAAGGTAAGCGTCCCTGGGTGGGCTCGAACCACCAACCTTTCGGTTAACAGCCGAACGCGCTAACCGATTGCGCCACAGAGACCACACACGGAGCGTGCTTGAACTGGCCCGAAGGAGAAATGAAAGATCAACTCAAGGTGCCTAAAAAGCTTCCCAATTGCACATTTGTAGAGCTGAGGGATTGCCTTCTTTCTAAAAGGAAGTGACGCGGGCTAAAAAGCCCTTCCTTCGAGCCGGAATTTAACCAGCGACCTAAGGATTGCTACTTTATCTACTACAGTCCTCCGCTCTACCAGCTGAGCTATCGAAGGGAAGTCGGATGGGTGGGGTAACACGTGACCCCTGCAAATGCAAAGCCAGTGCTGAACACTTTGCATTTGACCTTCTAGGTTGAGGTCTTGCTTGATGCCGCCTCGGCCGATAAGGGCAGATGCCTAGGCAGACGTTACGTGGGAGGCTACGGCTTGACGTATTGCACAGAGAGAAAAGGGTTAGTAAAGAGCCAGCGCATTTTGTTGGGATCCTCCAAAGTCCCGTCAAAAATGGTGATGTACCCTGTGCCCTGACAGCAAGTGAGCAGAATAGTACTTGGAAGCACATTGAGTTTAGCCAAAGGAATTGTGGCGAAAGCTAGGAAAGAGTGGTCAGAGCCTGCTAGCTGTAAGAGGCCTCAAAGCAGCAGAGTGCGGTAGCCCGGCTAGCTCAGTCGGTAGAGCATGAGACTCTTAATCTCAGGGTCGTGGGTTCGAGCCCCACGTTGGGCGTGCCTTTTTTTGGCCGAGTCAAAGGCCTTTGCAAAAGGTGTCAGTATCTCCAGTTCCTTCAAGCGCGCTGCACAATCACACCTTTACCATATCTAGTGGCTTGGCTTCCTTTCTCTCCACCAATGGGGAAATATTTCTAGCTCATCCTCCTAGAGGTGACTTGGTACGGCAGCAAATGGACCTTGCGCAGCAGGGGGTCTGTGGAGTCAATGTCATGGGTGGCCTTAGTTCTACACAGCCAGCAGCATGCTTGCTGCACAGCCTTGCGTTGGTGGTATAGTGGTGAGCATAGCTGCCCTCCAAGCAGTTGACCCGGGTTCGATTCCCGGCCAACGCAGTCTTCTTCTTTGCGCCCTTGACAAAACACCACAGGGCCAAAGCTCCTTCAAGAAAGCTCCTAAGTTGTCTTGCCTTAGTGACAACAGTGCAAAGATTCCGCCGCATCCCAACAGGCTCCGGCCTCATGCTTTAACTCGCTCAAGGAGTACAGCATTATCCAGGGACAAGGTTCAGCCATTTCAAACACTCATTCACAAACAATCAACTCTGGCACACACACAGCATTGCTAAGTAGCTGGCTACCATTCCAACACCCTCAACTGGCAAGATAACTGGCAGCATTTTGAAGAATGCTAAAGAATTTCTCAACAAGGAATGGAGACTGAAGTCGGAGCCAGAAGAAACAAGCATGTCCCATGATGTCATAGGCCTTTTCACTTGGATACACTTTGCGCAGGCTATTGACATTGTGGGAAACCTCTGCAATGAGGGAAGACTCTTGACAGCCAAAAAGAACTAAAGCTTGACCAAGTGCATTCATTGCTGGCCCTTTGACTCAAGCAAGCCCATTTCAAGTACCCCAATGACTTTTACAGACAGAAACACGCCGCTGCCATGGGATCACTTGTGTTTCCCATTGTAGCTAACCTGTGCATGGAGCAGCTGGACAAGAGAGACTTGAATTGTTCCACGGGGAAAAGACCAAGTCGTTTGTTAAGGCATGTGGATTATACTTGGGTCAAGATTAGAGCATCAGAAACACAAGCTTTTAGTGAACGCATCAAGTCAGTGGACCAATACATCAAGTGTACACGGGAAGAGGCTGTCAGGGATCTCCTCGATCCCCGCCGCGATGGGCTCGGCGCAGGCGCACTGCTCCACCCAGCGCACGGGCACTAGGTCCGGGCCGGCCGCGGCGTTCGAGTTCGCGCATGCGCAGTAGAAGCCGCAGCCGCCCGCTGGGCACCAATGGCAGCGCAGGGCGGGATATTTAAAGGTCCCTGAGCTGTCATTTCGTTGCCTTCTGGTCTTACCTGCTTCCTGTGTTCCTGTACCTGTGCCTAGTAAGTTATTGACCCAGATTGCCTTTGACCTTGCTGATTTCTCCTGCCCAGACCCTTGCTTGCCTGACCTCTCTCCCTGGATGCCCCTTATTAGATCTGACCTCCTGCTGCTGACCTGGCGTGTGACCCGACGATTCTCTGCCTGCTCCCTTGTACCTTACCGTCCTCTACAATACCGACTCGGCCTGTCTGACTACGCACTTGCTCAGCCATCCATCCATCCATCCCATCGGGGTCACCCGACCTCCTCACATCTGGCTCTCCCTGGTTGGAGCCCCTGGCGAACACCACTACCACTGACAGGTGTGCTCAGTAGAGGCGACCTGGTCTCGGGGTACTACAAGTCCATCCCCACCATCAGGGGCCCTGGTGAACAAGTACCCTGGGGCTTAGACTCCGCGCTCTGGGCACGCCTGACCAGTGGAGTGCTAGTGGTGCCGCTCGGCGGTCCCTCACAGTACCAGAAGGCCATGACTGAGCCTCGAGGAGGACTCTCCCCGTTGGACGAGGTTTGCAGGCACCTGGCTACCCTGACGCAAGCTGTAAACACATTACAGGACAGATGTCTGCAGATCGAGAATCGGTTTCAGGCCTGCACCATATCGGTTCCTGTTTCACAGGCCCCGGCTCCTGCACCACCGGTCGCAGCAGTCCATGAGCCGGCTCCTGGGCCTCCCACATCACTCCCTATGGCGGAACCCCGAGTACCCTTACCCGAGCGCTTCCATGGGGATCGCACACGCTTTCGGTCATTCCGTGACTCCTGTCTGCTCTATTTTGAACTGCAGCCACGGACCTTTTTGACGGAATCAGTGAAAGTGGGGTTTGTTGTCTCCCTGTTGCAGGGTGAACCCCAAGACTGGGCCCACCGACTAAGGGGAAACAATGACCCTCACCTGGTTACGGTCGACAGCTTCTTTAACGCTATGGCCATCTTATATGATGACCCACAACGGGCAGCCTCGGCCGAGGCCACATTATACGCACTCCGACAAGGTCGGCGGGCGGCTGAGGAATACGCCTCTGACTTTAGGCGCTGGATGGGTGACACTCGTTGGAACGAGTTCGCACTTTTGCACCAGTTTCGTATGGGCCTATCAGAGGCTCTGAAAGACGAGCTCGCCCGGGTGGAGGTGCCCGAGACATTAGAGGACCTGATTGCACTCACCATCAAAATTGACCGTAGACTACGGGAGCGCAGATTGGAGAGGTCTGGTCAGGGTCGCGGAAATCCCTGGGGGTCATTTCAGGGATCCAGTCAACATACTAGGCCAAGCACCCAGAACCTGCCGTTTGAAGATGCTCCCGAACCCATGCAGCTAGGCCTGGCTCGGCCTAAACTATCGCCTGAGGAACGCCAGCGCAGACGCTCCCAGAATCTGTGCCTGTACTGCGGCGAAGCTGGTCACATGGTGCGTTCCTGCCCGCAGAAACTGAGTAAGTTCACCTCATCTTCTTTATCTGTTGGCAATATGAACCCGTCCCAGTACTTAGTTGTTCCCCTCTCCTTTCAGCTTTCAGAAAGGACCGTGGAGGTGACGGCCATAGTTGATTCGGGGGCATGCAGCTGTTTTGTGGATATCAATTTTGCTCACCAGCAGGGTATTCCCCTCCGCCCAAAGGAGAAGGGGTTTCACATCTTTTTGGCTGATGGTTCCCGGATAAAGTCAGGGGTGGTTAACCAGGAGACCCCTTCCATTGTGACTTCCATTGCCGGTCAGCACCGGGAACTCCTCCGCCTGGATGCTATTGCATCACCCCTTTTCCCAGTCATTCTGGGGCTCCCTTGGTTGCGGGCCCATAACCCCCAAATTGACTGGGAGACTGGGGTTGTCTCGTTCCCTTCCCCATATTGTCGGGAACTGTGTCGAACTTCGGGCCCGGAGGTCCCCCAGGTCCTCCTGTGCTCTGAAGGGGATGACAGCCTAAAACAAGTGATCCCTGCAGCCTACCATGAGTTTCTTGATGTGTTCAGTGAACGGGGAGCAGATGCTCTACCCCCCCACCGCCCATATGACTGTCCTATTGATCTGTTGCCCGGTTCGGAAATTCCGTTCGGGCGAATTTTTCCCCTTTCTGAGCTAGAATTAGGGGCCCTGAAGGACTATATTGAGGATAGCCTCCGAAAGGGATTTATCCGTCCCTCCACTTCCCCAGCAGGTGCAGGGATCTTCTTTGTAGAAAAGAAGGACAAGACTTTGAGGCCATGCATTGACTATCGGGAGCTGAATAGGGTCACCATTAAAAATCGTTACCCATTACCACTGGTACCTGAATTATTCCAGAGCCTAAAAACTGCAGTAGTGTTTACCAAGTTGGACTTAAGGGGAGCCTACAATTTGGTTCGCATAAGGGAGGGGGATGAGTGGAAGACGGCCTTCCGCACCCGTTTCGGCCATTTTGAGTACCTGGTCATGCCTTTCGGGTTGTGCAATGCGCCAGCCACCTTCCAACACTTTGTGAACGACATCTTTAGGGACTTCCTGGACATCTTTGTCATCGTCTACTTAGACGACATTTTAATTTTTTCATCCTCCCTGGGGGAGCACAGGGTACATGTATCAAAGGTGTTGGGGCGGTTGCGGCAGCACGGGTTGTACGCTAAAGCAGAGAAATGCTGCTTTGAACAGGCTAGCGTTACATTTCTGGGTCTGATCATCTCCACCACGGGGGTCGCAATGGACCCTCAGAAGGTCTCAGCGATCCTAGATTGGCCTGAACCCACGGACAGGAAAAGTGTCCAACGTTTTATTGGGTTCGCAAATTTTTACCGGAAGTTCATCAAGAACTTCTCGGGTCTGGTCTCCCCCATCACTCAGTTAACCAAGCTTGGGACGCGATTCAGATGGACGCCCGAGGCACAGGAAGCTTTTGAAGCACTAAAAAGGTTATTTACCTCGGCACCCATTCTGGGCCATCCCGACGCCTCCCTGCCCTACATCTTAGAAGTAGATGCATCTGAAAACGCGGTTGGCTCCATCCTTTCCCAGCGGAAGGGCGCCAAGGAATTACTCCACCCAGTAGCATTCTTTTCACGGAAACTTACCCCTGCGGAGAGGAACTACGACATTGGGGATCGCGAACTACTGGCTATCAAAACCGCTTTAGAAGAATGGAGGTACCTGCTGGAAGGTGCCTCCCACCCCATCCTGATATTCACGGACCACAAGAACCTGGAATATCTGAGGACGGCCAAACGTCTACGCCCACGACAAGCAAGATGGGCATTGTTTTTCTCGAGGTTCCAGTTCCACATCACATACAGGCCCGGCTCGAAAAACACGAAGCCTGACGCGTTGTCACGCATGTACAAGGAGATTCCAGTGCCCGACACTATTCTTCCTGCAGGAAATTTCTTGGCCCTTCAGACAAACCTTCACTCCGAGATCCTGAGAGCGTCCACAGCAATGTCCACCTCCGATGGGGCCCCCCTCCAGAACAAGGAGGGACTCCTATGGAGGGAGGACCGGATTGTGGTGCCAGAGGATGCCCGAACCTTAGTCTTGGGACATTGCCATGACCATCCACTGGCAGGACATTTTGGGCCGGTCAAGACCCTGGAACTTCTCCGACGTTCCTTCTGGTGGCCGGACATGGCCAAGGATTGTAAGAACTACGTGGGCTCCTGTGCCATCTGCCAGCGGAACAAGCCTTCAAGGAATAAGGCGTGGGGCCTGCTACGTCCATTGCCCATCCCTGAACGACCCTGGCAGAAAATCTCCATGGACTTCATAGTCGAGCTTCCACCTTCACTGAACCACACAGCAATTCTCGTGGTCGTGGACCGCTTGTCCAAGATGGCCCATTTCATCCCTTTACGGAAAACCCCATCAGCAGCCGAGACGGCGCAAGTCTTCATTCGAGAGATCGTTAGACTGCATGGGGTTCCCGAAGACATCGTCTCGGACCGTGGGGTGCAGTTTACCTCGCGGTTTTGGAGGGCATTGTGCAAAGCCCTGGATATCAAGCTGTCCCTTTCCTCGGCTTTTCACCCTCAGACCTATGGCCAGACCGAAAGGACCAATCAGACCCTGGAGCAATACCTTCGATGCTACACATCATTCTCTCAGGACGACTGGGTGCCACTCCTCCCTTTGGCAGAATTCGCGTACAACAACGCTTGCCATTCAGCAACTGGACAGTCCCCGTTCTTCGCCAACTATGGGTTTCATCCTGTCTTCCTCCCGGACTTGGTCCCGGAATGCCCGATTCCAGCGACACAGGATGCACTGACCTTCTTCACCTCCAACAATAGGAAACTACAGGAAGCCATCCGTCAAGCCCAAGAGGACTACAAGAGGGCTTTTAATAGGAAGCGAAGAGGGGATCTGGTGTTGCAGCCCGGAGAGAAGGTTTGGCTGGCTACGTCGAACTTGAGGTTGCTCTGCCCGTCAAAGAAGTTGGGACCTAAATTTATAGGCCCTTTTTGCATCAAACGGATGGTCAATGAGGTGGCCTATGAACTTGTTCTCCCTGAGACACTCAAGATCCACCCTGTCTTCCACGTGTCCCTGTTGAAACCAGTAGTCCCTGATGCCTTCCCAGAACGGGAATCCAGGCCCCCGGAGGCCGTAACGGTTGAAGAGGAAGAAGAATTCGAGGTGGAGGCAATCCTGAAGTGCCGACGAAGGGGGGGCCAGACCCAATTTCTCATCAAGTGGAAGGGCTACGGCCCTGAGGACAATTCGTGGGAGCCAGCCCATAATGTCCATGCACCTAGGCTTGTCCGGGGGTTTCTTCGTGATCACCCGTGGTGGAGAGATCGGGTGGGAATCCGGAGGTTGCCCGTAGGGGGGGGGCAATGTCAGGGATCTCCTCGATCCCCGCCGCGATGGGCTCGGCGCAGGCGCACTGCTCCACCCAGCGCACGGGCACTAGGTCCGGGCCGGCCGCGGCGTTCGAGTTCGCGCATGCGCAGTAGAAGCCGCGGCCGCCCGCTGGGCACCAATGGCAGCGCAGGGCGGGATATTTAAAGGTCCCTGAGCTGTCATTTCGTTGCCTTCTGGTCTTACCTGCTTCCTGTGTTCCTGTACCTGTGCCTAGTAAGTTATTGACCCAGATTGCCTTTGACCTTGCTGATTTCTCCTGCCCAGACCCTTGCTTGCCTGACCTCTCTCCCTGGATGCCCCTTATTAGATCTGACCTCCTGCTGCTGACCTGGCGTGTGACCCGATGATTCTCTGCCTGCTCCCTTGTACCTTACCGTCCTCTACAATACCGACTCGGCCTGTCTGACTACGCACTTGCTCAGCCATCCATCCATCCATCCCATCGGGGTCACCCGACCTCCTCACATCTGGCTCTCCCTGGTTGGAGCCCCTGGCGAACACCACTACCACTGACAGGTGTGCTCAGTAGAGGCGACCTGGTCTCGGGGTACTACAAGTCCATCCCCACCATCAGGGGCCCTGGTGAACAAGTACCCTGGGGCTTAGACTCCGCGCTCTGGGCACGCCTGACCAGTGGAGTGCTAGTGGTGCCGCTCGGCGGTCCCTCACAGAGGCACTGAATAGCAAATGACCCCTTTTGGACGGCGTCTTGCAAGGCAAGGAAGGGGCTGACTTGGGCAGGGAGGTCTCCGGGAAACCTACCCACACAGACCGTTATCTGCCCTTTGACTCACACCACCCACTGGAACACAAGCTGGGGCTTCTTAGGACTCTGCAATATCCGGCTGACATGGTAGCAACAAAAAGAGTCTAAAGACAAAAGAACACAGATGTAACGGCACCCTTGCCAGGGACGCTGGCATGTTTGCCCCGGTTTCCCTTTACTTCGCCCCGCAGCCAGGCACACTGTATTTCTTCAGCCACATGCACACACGCGCAAACGCTCCTTGTCTTCAATCACCGGACTTGGGGATGTTTGTTTTTGGAGTTTTCCTGTAGAGCTGGGGACAGGGAATTGTAGTGGGATACTCCAAAATTAGAACTTTTCACACTGAGGACATCTAGCTGATCTCTTAGTTAAGCGGTATTGACGTCCTGACTGGCTTCAGGCCCTCAGGTCCACCCACCTGGGGCCGCATAGCAGCCTGCGCCAGGCGAGGCAGCCTGCCTCCAGCCCAGCTGTTCGGCCCTCTCCCAGGAAAGAGGCTGAGCCCATGTGCTGGCAGAACATACATGCCACTCCCAGCATGCCACTGGAATGCCCCCCCTTGCAAATGGCCAGGGCTGCATCCATATTCATGCTGTTCGTTTGCCTAGCCCCCACCCATGTTCTGGAAAGCTCTCACAGCTTCCCGAAGGCGGGAAGAACTCTGACAAACTCAAACAACATCAGAGAATCATCAGCAGACCCAACTAATCCATCGCAGCAATCTGTTAAGCAGAATACCACACTGAATTGACCTGACAGCCTCTCTGGTAAGCAGAGGCCAACTATACAAATCCTAGCACATGACTAGGAGGGTGCTACCGTGACATCTCAGGAGGGCTTTGAAAGCTTGTGGCTACCCAGACTGGGTCTTGGTTAAAACCTCCGCAAGCTCAGGAAAACAAACTGGGGAGAAGCAGAACACTTGGAGAAATATAGTCATCCCGTATGGAACTGGAGTGTCGGAAAAAGTCAGAAGGATCTTTAAGAAACATCGCATCCCTGTGTACTTCAAGGCCAGCAATACACTGGGACACGAGCTTGTCCATCCACACTATCTGTCTTCCACATTATTAACACCTCTCTCCAGGCCATTTGACATCAATTGACGCCTTTAGCCAGGTCAATCTAGGCACTATTAGCTATGCAGGCTTCCTGACACCCAACAAGGGGATGATGTAACTTGAAAAAGGGCGCCTCCACAATTCTCACACCTCCCCTCCTGTTCCTGGACAATCAACATGGACACATTCCATGGTAATTGGTCTAAGGCCTCTTCAGGTGTGAATAGAAACGCTGGGGTTTGTTCCTGCGAAGAGGTGGCTTGACTAAACTACGAAAGATCTTCAACATTCCAGAAGTAGACCAATTGAATGCGACATATTACTAGTCCGTTTTCAAGGAATGTGGTCAGTGAAGGATCAATTGGCAGCCGTGTGAGGCGAGCCAAAGGACACGCTTTGTCTTCCTAGGTGGGTGTCAGACTTGGCAGCGGTCCCGGCTAAGGTAAGCGTCCCTGGGTGGGCTCGAACCACCAACCTTTCGGTTAACAGCCGAACGCGCTAACCGATTGCGCCACAGAGACCACACACGGAGCGTGCTTGAACTGGCCCGAAGGAGAAATGAAAGATCAACTCAAGGTGCCTAAAAAGCTTCCCAATTGCACATTTGTAGAGCTGAGGGATTGCCTTCTTTCTAAAAGGAAGTGACGCGGGCTAAAAAGCCCTTCCTTCGAGCCGGAATTGAACCAGCGACCTAAGGATTGCTACTTTATCTACTACAGTCCTCCGCTCTACCAGCTGAGCTATCGAAGGGAAGTCGGATGGGTGGGGTAACACGTGACCCCTGCAAATGCAAAGCCAGTGCTGAACACTTTGCATTTGACCTTCTAGGTTGAGGTCTTGCTTGATGCCGCCTCGGCCGATAAGGGCAGATGCCTAGGCAGACGTTACGTGGGAGGCTACGGCTTGACGTATTGCACAGAGAGAAAAGGGTTAGTAAAGAGCCAGCGCATTTTGTTGGGATCCTCCAAAGTCCCGTCAAAAATGGTGATGTACCCTGTGCCCTGACAGCAAGTGAGCAGAATAGTACTTGGAAGCACATTGAGTTTAGCCAAAGGAATTGTGGCGAAAGCTAGGAAAGAGTGGTCAGAGCCTGCTAGCTGTAAGAGGCCTCAAAGCAGCAGAGTGCGGTAGCCCAGCTAGCTCAGTCGGTAGAGCATGAGACTCTTAATCTCAGGGTCGTGGGTTCGAGCCCCACGTTGGGCGTGCCTTTTTTTGGCCGAGTCAAAAGCCTTTGCAAAAGGTGTCAGTATCTCCAGTTCCTTCAAGCGCGCTGCACAATCACACCTTTACCATATCTAGTGGCTTGGCTTCCTTTCTCTCCACCAATGGGGAAATATTTCTAGCTCATCCTCCTAGAGGTGACTTGGTACGGCAGCAAATGGACCTTGCGCAGCAGGGGGTCTGTGGAGTCAATGTCATGGGTGGCCTTAGTTCTACACAGCCAGCAGCATGCTTGCTGCACAGCCTTGCGTTGGTGGTATAGTGGTGAGCATAGCTGCCTTCCAAGCAGTTGACCCGGGTTCGATTCCCGGCCAACGCAGTCTTCTTCTTTGCGCCCTTGACAAAACACCACAGGGCCAAAGCTCCTTCAAGAAAGCTCCTAAGTTGTCTTGCCTTAGTGACAACAGTGCAAAGATTCCGCCGCATCCCAACAGGCTCCGGCCTCATGCTTTAACTCGCTCAAGGAGTACAGCATTATCCAGGGACAAGGTTCAGCCATTTCAAACACTCATTCACAAACAATCAACTCTGGCACACACACAGCATTGCTAAGTAGCTGGCTACCATTCCAACACCCTCAACTGGCAAGATAACTGGCAGCATTTTGAAGAATGCTAAAGAATTTCTCAACAAGGAATGGAGACTGAAGTCGGAGCCAGAAGAAACAAGCATGTCCCATGATGTCATAGGCCTTTTCACTTGGATACACTTTGCGCAGGCTATTGACATTGTGGGAAACCTCTGCAATGAGGGAAGACTCTTGACAGCCAAAAAGAACTAAAGCTTCACCAAGTGCATTCATTGCTGGCCCTTTGACTCAAGCAAGCCCATTTCAAGTACCCCAATGACTTTTACAGACAGAAACACGCCGCTGCCATGGGATCACTTGTGTTTCCCATTGTAGCTAACCTGTGCATGGAGCAGCTGGACAAGAGAGACTTGAATTGTTCCACGGGGAAAAGACCAAGTCGTTTGTTAAGGCATGTGGATTATACTTGGGTCAAGATTAGAGCATCAGAAACACAAGCTTTTAGTGAACGCATCAAGTCAGTGGACCAATACATCAAGTGTACACGGGAAGAGGCACTGAATAGCAAATGACCCCTTTTGGACGGCGTCTTGCAAGGCAAGGAAGGGGCTGACTTGGGCAGGGAGGTCTCCGGGAAACCTACCCACACAGACCGTTATCTGCCCTTTGACTCACACCACCCACTGGAACACAAGCTGGGGCTTCTTAGGACTCTGCAATATCCGGCTGACATGGTAGCAACAAAAAGAGTCTAAAGACAAAAGAACACAGATGTAACGGCACCCTTGCCAGGGACGCTGGCATGTTTGCCCCGGTTTCCCTTTACTTCGCCCCGCAGCCAGGCACACTGTATTTCTTCAGCCACATGCACACACGCGCAAACGCTCCTTGTCTTCAATCACCGGACTTGGGGATGTTTGTTTTTGGAGTTTTCCTGTAGAGCTGGGGACAGGGAATTGTAGTGGGATACTCCAAAATTAGAACTTTTCACACTGAGGACATCTAGCTGATCTCTTAGTTAAGCGGTATTGACGTCCTGACTGGCTTCAGGCCCTCAGGTCCACCCACCTGGGGCCGCATAGCAGCCTGCGCCAGGCGAGGCAGCCTGCCTCCAGCCCAGCTGTTCGGCCCTCTCCCAGGAAAGAGGCTGAGCCCATGTGCTGGCAGAACATACATGCCACTCCCAGCATGCCACTGGAATGCCCCCCCTTGCAAATGGCCAGGGCTGCATCCATATTCATGCTGTTCGTTTGCCTAGCCCCCGCCCATGTTCTGGAAAGCTCTCACAGCTTCCCGAAGGCGGGAAGAACTCTGACAAACTCAAACAACATCAGAGAATCATCAGCAGACCCGACTAATCCATCGCAGCAATCTGTTAAGCAGAATACCACACTGAATTGACCTGACAGCCTCTCTGGTAAGCAGAGGCCAACTATACAAATCCTAGCACATGACTAGGAGGGTGCTACCGTGACATCTCAGGAGGGCTTTGAAAGCTTGTGGCTACCCAGACTGGGTCTTGGTTAAAACCTCCGCAAGCTCAGGAAAACAAACTGGGGAGAAGCAGAACACTTGGAGAAATATAGTCATCCCGTATGGAACTGGAGTGTCGGAAAAAGTCAGAAGGATCTTTAAGAAACATCGCATCCCTGTGTACTTCAAGGCCAGCAATACACTGGGACACGAGCTTGTCCATCCACACTATCTGTCTTCCACATTATTAACACCTCTCTCCAGGCCATTTGACATCAATTGACGCCTTTAGCCAGGTCAATCTAGGCACTATTAGCTATGCAGGCTTCCTGACACCCAACAAGGGGATGATGTAACTTGAAAAAGGGCGCCTCCACAATTCTCACACCTCCCCTCCTGTTCCTGGACAATCAACATGGACACATTCCATGGTAATTGGTCTAAGGCCTCTTCAGGTGTGAATAGAAACGCTGGGGTTTGTTCCTGCGAAGAGGTGGCTTGACTAAACTACGAAAGATCTTCAACATTCCAGAAGTAGACCAATTGAATGCGACATATTACTAGTCCGTTTTCAAGGAATGTGGTCAGTGAAGGATCAATTGGCAGCCGTGTGAGGCGAGCCAAAGGACACGCTTTGTCTTCCTAGGTGGGTGTCAGACTTGGCAGCGGTCCCGGCTAAGGTAGTGAGAAAAGGTGAGCGTCCCTGGGTGGGTTCGAACCACCAACCTTTTGGTTAACAGCCGAACGCGCTAACCGATTGCGCCACAGAGACCACACACGGAGCGTGCTTGAACTGGCCCGAAGGAGAAATGAAAGATCAACTCAAGGTGCCTAAAAAGCTTCCCAATTGCACATTTATAGAGCTGAGGGATTGCCTTCTTTCTAAAAGGAAGTGACGCGGGCTAAAAAGCCCTTCCTTTGAGCCGGAATTGAACCAGCGACCTAAGGATTGCTACTTTATCTACTACAGTCCTCCGCTCTACCAGCTGAGCTATCGAAGGGAAGTCGGATGGGTGGGGTAACACGTGACCCCTGCAAATGCAAAGCCAGTGCTGAACACTTTGCATTTGACCTTCTAGGTTGAGGTCTTGCTTGATGCCGCCTCGGCCGATAAGGGCAGATGCCTAGGCAGACGTTACGTGGGAGGCTACGGCTTGACGTATTGCACAGAGAGAAAAGGGTTAGTAAAGAGCCAGCGCATTTTGTTGGGATCCTCCAAAGTCCCGTCAAAAATGGTGATGTACCCTGTGCCCTGACAGCAAGTGAGCAGAATAGTACTTGGAAGCACATTGAGTTTAGCCAAAGGAATTGTGGCGAAAGCTAGGAAAGAGTGGTCATAGCCTGCTAGCTGTAAGAGGCCTCAAAGCAGCAGAGTGCGGTAGCCCGGCTAGCTCAGTCGGTAGAGCATGAGACTCTTAATCTCAGGGTCGTGGGTTCAAGCCCCACATTGGGCGTGCCTTTTTTTGGCCGAGTCAAAGGCCTTTGCAAAAGGTGTCAGTATCTCCAGTTCCTTCAAGCGCACTGCACAATCACACCTTTACCATATCTACTGGCTTGGCTTCCTTTCTCTCCACCAATGGGGAAATATTTCTAGCTCATCCTCCTAGAGGTGACTTGGTACGGCAGCAAATGGACCTTGCGCAGCAGGGGGTCTGTGGAGTCAATGTCATGGGTGGCCTTAGTTCTACACAGCCAGCAGCATGCTTGCTGCACAGCCTTGCGTTGGTGGTATAGTGGTGAGCATAGCTGCCTTCCAAGCAGTTGACCCGGGTTCGATTCCCGGCCAACGCAGTCTTCTTCTTTGCGCCCTTGACAAAACACCACAGGGCCAAAGCTCCTTCAAGAAAGCTCCTAAGTTGTCTTGCCTTAGTGACAACAGTGCAAAGATTCCGCCGCATCCCAACAGGCTCCGGCCTCATGCTTTAACTCGCTCAAGGAGTACAGCATTATCCAGGGACAAGGTTCAGCCATTTCAAACACTCATTCACAAACAATCAACTCTGGCACACACACAGCATTGCTAAGTAGCTGGCTACCATTCCAACACCCTCAACTGGCAAGATAACTGGCAGCATTTTGAAGAATGCTAAAGAATTTCTCAACAAGGAATGGAGACTGAAGTCGGAGCCAGAAGAAACAAGCATGTCCCATGATGTCATAGGCCTTTTCACTTGGATACACTTTGCGCAGGCTATTGACATTGTGGGAAACCTCTGCAATGAGGGAAGACTCTTGACAGCCAAAAAGAACTAAAGCTTGACCAAGTGCATTCATTGCTGGCCCTTTGACTCAAGCAAGCCCATTTCAAGTACCCCAATGACTTTTACAGACAGAAACACGCCGCTGCCATGGGATCACTTGTATTTCCCATTGTAGCTAACCTGTGCATGGAGCAGCTGGACAAGAGAGACTTGAATTGTTCCACGGGGAAAAGACCAAGTCGTTTGTTAAGGCATGTGGATTATACTTGGGTCAAGATTAGAGCATCAGAAACACAAGCTTTTAGTGAACGCATCAAGTCAGTGGACCAATACATCAAGTGTACACGGGAAGAGGCACTGAATAGCAAATGACCCCTTTTGGACGGCGTCTTGCAAGGCAAGGAAGGGGCTGACTTGGGCAGGGAGGTCTCCGGGAAACCTACCCACACAGACCGTTATCTGCCCTTTGACTCACACCACCCACTGGAACACAAGCTGGGGCTTCTTAGGACTCTGCAATATCTGGCTGACATGGTAGCAACAAAAAGAGTCTAAAGACAAAAGAACACAGATGTAACGGCACCCTTGCCAGGGACGCTGGCATGTTTGCCCCGGTTTCCCTTTACTTCGCCCCGCAGCCAGGCACACTGTATTTCTTCAGCCACATGCACACACGCGCAAACGCTCCTTGTCTTCAATCACCGGACTTGGGGATGTTTGTTTTTGGAGTTTTCCTGTAGAGCTGGGGACAGGGAATTGTAGTGGGATACTCCAAAATTAGAACTTTTCACACTGAGGACATCTAGCTGATCTCTTAGTTAAGCGGTATTGACGTCCTGACTGGCTTCAGGCCCTCAGGTCCACCCACCTGGGGCCGCATAGCAGCCTGCGCCAGGCGAGGCAGCCTGCCTCCAGCCCAGCTGTTCGGCCCTCTCCCAGGAAAGAGGCTGAGCCCATGTGCTGGCAGAACATACATGCCACTCCCAGCATGCCACTGGAATGCCCCCCCTTGCAAATGGCCAGGGCTGCATCCATATTCATGCTGTTCGTTTGCCTAGCCCCCACCCATGTTCTGGAAAGCTCTCACAGCTTCCCGAAGGCGGGAAGAACTCTGACAAACTCAAACAACATCAGAGAATCATCAGCAGACCCGACTAATCCATCGCAGCAATCTGTTAAGCAGAATACCACACTGAATTGACCTGACAGCCTCTCTGGTAAGCAGAGGCCAACTATACAAATCCTAGCACATGACTAGGAGGGTGCTACCGTGACATCTCAGGAGGGCTTTGAAAGCTTGTGGCTACCCAGACTGGGTCTTGGTTAAAACCTCCGCAAGCTCAGGAAAACAAACTGGGGAGAAGCAGAACACTTGGAGAAATATAGTCATCCCGTATGGAACTGGAGTGTCGGAAAAAGTCAGAAGGATCTTTAAGAAACATCGCATCCCTGTGTACTTCAAGGCCAGCAATACACTGGGACACGAGCTTGTCCATCCACACTATCTGTCTTCCACATTATTAACACCTCTCTCCAGGCCATTTGACATCAATTGACGCCTTTAGCCAGGTCAATCTAGGCACTATTAGCTATGCAGGCTTCCTGACACCCAACAAGGGGATGATGTAACTTGAAGAAGGGAGCCTCCACAATTCTCACACCTCCCCTCCTGTTCCTGGACAATCAACATGGACACATTCCATGGTAATTGGTCTAAGGCCTCTTCAGGTGTGAATAGAAACGCTGGGGTTTGTTCCTGCGAAGAGGTGGCTTGACTAAACTACGAAAGATCTTCAACATTCCAGAAGTAGACCAATTGAAAGCGACATATTACTAGTCCGTTTTCAAGGAATGTGGTCAGTGAAGGATCAATTGGCAGCCGTGTGAGGCGAGCCAAAGGACACCCTTTGTCTTCCTAGGTGGGTGTCAGACTTGGCAGCGGTCCCGGCTAAGGTAATGAGAAAAGGTGAGCGTCCCTGGGTGGGCTCGAACCACCAACCTTTCGGTTAACAGCCGAACGCGCTAACTGATTGCGCCACAGAGACCACACACGGAGCGTGCTTGAACTGGCCCGAAGGAGAAATGAAAGATCAACTCAAGGTGCCTAAAAAGCTTCCCAATTGCACATTTGTAGAGCTGAGGGATTGCCTTCTTTCTAAAAGGAAGTGACGCGGGCTAAAAAGCCCTTCCTTCGAGCCGGAATTGAACCAGCGACCTAAGGATTGCTACTTTATCTACTACAGTCCTCCGCTCTACCAGCTGAGCTATCGAAGGGAAGTCGGATGGGTGGGGTAACACGTGACCCCTGCAAATGCAAAGCCAGTGCTGAACACTTTGCATTTGACCTTCTAGGTTGAGGTCTTGCTTGATGCCGCCTCGGCCGATAAGGGCAGATGCCTAGGCAAACGTTACGTGGGAGGCTACGGCTTGACGTATTGCACAGAGAGAAAAGGGTTAGTAAAGAGCCAGCGCATTTTGTTGGGATCCTCCAAAGTCCCGTCAAAAATGGTGATGTACCCTGTGCCCTGACAGCAAGTGAGCAGAATAGTACTTGGAAGCACATTGAGTTTAGCCAAAGGAATTGTGGCGAAAGTTAGGAAAGAGTGGTCAGAGCCTGCTAGCTGTAAGAGGCCTCAAAGCAGCAGAGTGCAGTAGCCCGGCTAGCTCAGTCGGTAGCGCATGAGACTCTTAATCTCAGGGTCGTGGGTTCGAGCCCCACGTTGGGCGTGCCTTTTTTTGGCCGAGTCAAAGGCCTTTGCAAAAGGTGTCAGTATCTCCAGTTCCTTCAAGCGCACTGCACAATCACACCTTTACCATATCTAGTGGCTTGGCTTCCTTTCTCTCCACCAATGGGGAAATATTTCTAGCTCATCCTCCTAGAGGTGACTTGGTACGGCAGCAAATGGACCTTGCGCAGCAGGGGGTCTGTGGAGTCAATGTCATGGGTGGCCTTAGTTCTACACAGCCAGCAGCATGCTTGCTGCACAACCTTACGTTGGTGGTATAGTGGTGAGCACAGCTGCCTTCCAAGCAGTTGACCCGGGTTCGATTCCCAGCCAACGCAGTCTTCTTCTTTGCGCCCTTGACAAAACACCACAGGGCCAAAGCTCCTTCAAGAAAGCTCCTAAGTTGTCTTGCCTTAGTGACAACAGTGCAAAGATTCCGCCGCATCCCAACAGGCTCCGGCCTCATACTTTAACTCGCTCAAGGAGTACAGCATTATCCAGGGACAAGGTTCAGCCATTTCAAACACTCATTCACAAACAATCAACTCTGGCACACACACAGCATTGCTAAGTAGCTGGCTACCATTCCAACACCCTCAACTGGCAAGATAACTGGCAGCATTTTGAAGAATGCTAAAGAATTTCTCAACAAGGAATGGAGACTGAAGTCGGAGCCAGAAGAAACAAGCATGTCCCATGATGTCATAGGCCTTTTCACTTGGATACACTTTGCGCAGGCTATTGACATTGTGGGAAACCTCTGCAATGAGGGAAGACTCTTGACAGCCAAAAAGAACTAAAGCTTGACCAAGTGCATTCATTGCTGGCCCTTTGACTCAAGCAAGCCCATTTCAAGTACCCCAATGACTTTTACAGACAGAAACACGCCGCTGCCATGGTATCACTTGTATTTCCCATTGTAGCTAACCTGTGCATGGAGCAGCTGGACAAGAGAGACTTGAATTGTTCCACGGGGAAAAGACCAAGTCGTTTGTTAAGGCATGTGGATTATACTTGGGTCAAGATTAGAGCATCAGAAACACAAGCTTTTAGTGAACGCATCAAGTCAGTGGACCAATACATCAAGTGTACACGGGAAGAGGCACTGAATAGCAAATGACCCCTTTTGGACGGCGTCTTGCAAGGCAAGGAAGGGGCTGACTTGGGCAGGGAGGTCTCCGGGAAACCTACCCACACAGACCGTTATCTGCCCTTTGACTCACACCACCCACTGGAACACAAGCTGGGGCTTCTTAGGACTCTGCAATATCCGGCTGACATGGTAGCAACAAAAAGAGTCTAAAGACAAAAGAACACAGATGTAACGGCACCCTTGCCAGGGACGCTGGCATGTTTGCCCCGGTTTCCCTTTACTTCGCCCCGGAGCCAGGCACACTGTATTTCTTCAGCCACATGCACACACGCGCAAACGCTCCTTGTCTTCAATCACCGGACTTGGGGATGTTTGTTTTTGGAGTTTTCCTGTAGAGCTGGGGACAGGGAATTGTAGTGGGATACTCCAAAATTAGAACTTTTCACACTGAGGACATCTAGCTGATCTCTTAGTTAAGCGGTATTGACGTCCTGACTGGCTTCAGGCCCTCAGGTCCACCCACCTGGGGCCGCATAGCAGCCTGCGCCAGGCGAGGCAGCCTGCCTCCAGCCCAGCTGTTCGGCCCTCTCCCAGGAAAGAGGCTGAGCCCATGTGCTGGCAGAACATACATGCCACTCCCAGCATGCCACTGGAATGCCCCCCCTTGCAAATGGCCAGGGCTGCATCCATATTCATGCTGTTCGTTTGCCTAGCCCCCACCCATGTTCTGGAAAGCTCTCACAGCTTCCCGAAGGCGGGAAGAACTCTGACAAACTCAAACAACATCAGAGAATCATCAGCAGACCCGACTAATCCATCGCAGCAATCTGTTAAGCAGAATACCACACTGAATTGACCTGACAGCCTCTCTGGTAAGCAGAGGCCAACTATACAAATCCTAGCACATGACTAGGAGGGTGCTACCGTGACATCTCAGGAGGGCTTTGAAAGCTTGTGGCTACCCAGACTGGGTCTTGGTTAAAACCTCCGCAAGCTCAGGAAAACAAACTGGGGAGAAGCAGAACACTTGGAGAAATATAGTCATCCCGTATGGAACTGGAGTGTCGGAAAAAGTCAGAAGGATCTTTAAGAAACATCGCATCCCTGTGTACTTCAAGGCCAGCAATACACTGGGACACGAGCTTGTCCATCCACACTATCTGTCTTCCACATTATTAACACCTCTCTCCAGGCCATTTGACATCAATTGACGCCTTTAGCCAGGTCAATCTAGGCACTATTAGCTATGCAGGCTTCCTGACACCCAACAAGGGGATGATGTAACTTGAAGAAGGGAGCCTCCACAATTCTCACACCTCCCCTCCTGTTCCTGGACAATCAACATGGACACATTCCATGGTAATTGGTCTAAGGCCTCTTCAGGTGTGAATAGAAACGCTGGGGTTTGTTCCTGCGAAGAGGTGGCTTGACTAAACTACGAAAGATCTTCAACATTCCAGAAGTAGACCAATTGAAAGCGACATATTACTAGTCCGTTTTCAAGGAATGTGGTCAGTGAAGGATCAATTGGCAGCCGTGTGAGGCGAGCCAAAGGACACCCTTTGTCTTCCTAGGTGGGTGTCAGACTTGGCAGCGGTCCCGGCTAAGGTAATGAGAAAAGGTGAGCGTCCCTGGGTGGGCTCGAACCACCAACCTTTCGGTTAACAGCCGAACGCGCTAACCGATTGCGCCACAGAGACCACACACAGAGCGTGCTTGAACTGGCCCGAAGGAGAAATGAAAGATCAACTCAAGGTGCCTAAAAAGCTTCCCAATTGCACATTTGTAGAGCTGAGGGATTGCCTTCTTTCTAAAAGGAAGTGACGCGGGCTAAAAAGCCCTTCCTTCGAGCCGGAATTGAACCAGCGACCTAAGGATTGCTACTTTATCTACTACAGTCCTCCGCTCTACCAGCTGAGCTATCGAAGGGAAGTCGGATGGGTGGGGTAACACGTGACCCCTGCAAATGCAAAGCCAGTGCTGAACACTTTGCATTTGACCTTCTAGGTTGAGGTCTTGCTTGATGCCGCCTCGGCCGATAAGGGCAGATGCCTAGGCAGACGTTACGTGGGAGGCTACGGCTTGACGTATTGCACAGAGAGAAAAGGGTTAGTAAAGAGCCAGCGCATTTTGTTGGGATCCTCCAAAGTCCCGTCAAAAATGGTGATGTACCCTGTGCCCTGACAGCAAGTGAGCAGAATAGTACTTGGAAGCACATTGAGTTTAGCCAAAGGAATTGTGGCGAAAGTTAGGAAAGAGTGGTCAGAGCCTGCTAGCTGTAAGAGGCCTCAAAGCAGCAGAGTGCGGTAGCCCGGCTAGCTCAGTCGGTAGCGCATGAGACTCTTAATCTCAGGGTCGTGGGTTCGAGCCCCACGTTGGGCGTGCCTTTTTTTGGCCGAGTCAAAGGCCTTTGCAAAAGGTGTCAGTATCTCCAGTTCCTTCAAGCGCACTGCACAATCACACCTTTACCATATCTAGTGGCTTGGCTTCCTTTCTCTCCACCAATGGGGAAATATTTCTAGCTCATCCTCCTAGAGGTGACTTGGTACCGGCAGCAAATGGACCTTGCGCAGCAGGGGGTCTGTGGAGTCAATGTCATGGGTGGCCTTAGTTCTACACAGCCAGCAGCATGCTTGCTGCACAGCCTTGCGTTGGTGGTATAGTGGTGAGCATAGCTGCCTTCCAAGCAGTTGACCCGGGTTCGATTCCCGGCCAACGCAGTCTTCTTCTTTGCGCCCTTGACAAAACACCACAGGGCCAAAGCTCCTTCAAGAAAGCTCCTAAGTTGTCTTGCCTTAGTGACAACAGTGCAAAGATTCCGCCGCATCCCAACAGGCTCCGGCCTCATGCTTTAACTCGCTCAAGGAGTACAGCATTATCCAGGGACAAGGTTCAGCCATTTCAAACACTCATTCACAAACAATCAACTCTGGCACACACACAGCATTGCTAAGTAGCTGGCTACCATTCCAACACCCTCAACTGGCAAGATAACTGGCAGCATTTTGAAGAATGCTAAAGAATTTCTCAACAAGGAATGGAGACTGAAGTCGGAGCCAGAAGAAACAAGCATGTCCCATGATGTCATAGGCCTTTTCACTTGGATACACTTTGCGCAGGCTATTGACATTGTGGGAAACCTCTGCAATGAGGGAAGACTCTTGACAGCCAAAAAGAACTAAAGCTTGACCAAGTGCATTCATTGCTGGCCCTTTGACTCAAGCAAGCCCATTTCAAGTACCCCAATGACTTTTACAGACAGAAACACGCCGCTGCCATGGGATCACTTGTGTTTCCCATTGTAGCTAACCTGTGCATGGAGCAGCTGGACAAGAGAGACTTGAATTGTTCCACGGGGAAAAGACCAAGTCGTTTGTTAAGGCATGTGGATTATACTTGGGTCAAGATTAGAGCATCAGAAACACAAGCTTTTAGTGAACGCATCAAGTCAGTGGACCAATACATCAAGTGTACACGGGAAGAGGCACTGAATAGCAAATGACCCCTTTTGGACGGCGTCTTGCAAGGCAAGGAAGGGGCTGACTTGGGCAGGGAGGTCTCCGGGAAACCTACCCACACAGACCGTTATCTGCCCTTTGACTCACACCACCCACTGGAACACAAGCTGGGGCTTCTTAGGACTCTGCAATATCCGGCTGACATGGTAGCAACAAAAAGAGTCTAAAGACAAAAGAACACAGATGTAACGGCACCCTTGCCAGGGACGCTGGCATGTTTGCCCCGGTTTCCCTTTACTTCGCCCCGCAGCCAGGCACACTGTATTTCTTCAGCCACATGCACACACGCGCAAACGCTCCTTGTCTTCAATCACCGGACTTGGGGATGTTTGTTTTTGGAGTTTTCCTGTAGAGCTGGGGACAGGGAATTGTAGTGGGATACTCCAAAATTAGAACTTTTCACACTGAGGACATCTAGCTGATCTCTTAGTTAAGCGGTATTGACGTCCTGACTGGCTTCAGGCCCTCAGGTCCACCCACCTGGGGCCGCATAGCAGCCTGCGCCAGGCGAGGCAGCCTGCCTCCAGCCCAGCTGTTCGGCCCTCTCCCAGGAAAGAGGCTGAGCCCATGTGCTGGCAGAACATACATGCCACTCCCAGCATGCCACTGGAATGCCCCCCCTTGCAAATGGCCAGGGCTGCATCCATATTCATGCTGTTCGTTTGCCTAGCCCCCACCCATGTTCTGGAAAGCTCTCACAGCTTCCCGAAGGCGGGAAGAACTCTGACAAACTCAAACAACATCAGAGAATCATCAGCAGACCCGACTAATCCATCGCAGCAATCTGTTAAGCAGAATACCACACTGAATTGACCTGACAGCCTCTCTGGTAAGCAGAGGCCAACTATACAAATCCTAGCACATGACTAGGAGGGTGCTACCGTGACATCTCAGGAGGGCTTTGAAAGCTTGTGGCTACCCAGACTGGGTCTTGGTTAAAACCTCCGCAAGCTCAGGAAAACAAACTGGGGAGAAGCAGAACACTTGGAGAAATATAGTCATCCCGTATGGAACTGGAGTGTCGGAAAAAGTCAGAAGGATCTTTAAGAAACATCGCATCCCTGTGTACTTCAAGGCCAGCAATACACTGGGACACGAGCTTGTCCATCCACACTATCTGTCTTCCACATTATTAACACCTCTCTCCAGGCCATTTGACATCAATTGACGCCTTTAGCCAGGTCAATCTAGGCACTATTAGCTATGCAGGCTTCCTGACACCCAACAAGGGGATGATGTAACTTGAAGAAGGGAGCCTCCACAATTCTCACACCTCCCCTCCTGTTCCTGGACAATCAACATGGACACATTCCATGGTAATTGGTCTAAGGCCTCTTCAGGTGTGAATAGAAACGCTGGGGTTTGTTCCTGCGAAGAGGTGGCTTGACTAAACTACGAAAGATCTTCAACATTCCAGAAGTAGACCAATTGAAAGCGACATATTACTAGTCCGTTTTCAAGGAATGTGGTCAGTGAAGGATCAATTGGCAGCCGTGTGAGGCGAGCCAAAGGACACCCTTTGTCTTCCTAGGTGGGTGTCAGACTTGGCAGCGGTCCCGGCTAAGGTAATGAGAAAAGGTGAGCGTCCCTGGGTGGGCTCGAACCACCAACCTTTCGGTTAACAGCCGAATGCGCTAACCGATTGCGCCACAGAGACCACACACGGAGCGTGCTTGAACTGGCCCGAAGGAGAAATGAAAGATCAACTCAAGGTGCCTAAAAAGCTTCCCAATTGCACATTTGTAGAGCTGAGGGATTGCCTTCTTTCTAAAAGGAAGTGACGCGGGCTAAAAAGCCCTTCCTTCGAGCCGGAATTGAACCAGCGACCTAAGGATTGCTACTTTATCTACTACAGTCCTCCGCTCTACCAGCTGAGCTATCGAAGGGAAGTCGGATGGGTGGGGTAACACGTGACCCCTGCAAATGCAAAGCCAGTGCTGAACACTTTGCATTTGACCTTCTAGGTTGAGGTCTTGCTTGATGCCGCCTCGGCCGATAAGGGCAGATGCCTAGGCAGACGTTACGTGGGAGGCTACGGCTTGACGTATTGCACAGAGAGAAAAGGGTTAGTAAAGAGCCAGCGCATTTTGTTGGGATCCTCCAAAGTCCCGTCAAAAATGGTGATGTACCCTGTGCCCTGACAGCAAGTGAGCAGAATAGTACTTGGAAGCACATTGAGTTTAGCCAAAGGAATTGTGGCGAAAGTTAGGAAAGAGTGGTCAGAGCCTGCTAGCTGTAAGAGGCCTCAAAGCAGCAGAGTGCAGTAGCCCGGCTAGCTCAGTCGGTAGAGCATGAGACTCTTAATCTCAGGGTCGTGGGTTCGAGCCCCACGTTGGGCGTGCCTTTTTTTGGCCGAGTCAAAGGCCTTTGCAAAAGGTGTCAGTATCTCCAGTTCCTTCAAGCGCACTGCACAATCACACCTTTACCATATCTAGTGGCTTGGCTTCCTTTCTCTCCACCAATGGGGAAATATTTCTAGCTCATCCTCCTAGAGGTGACTTGGTACGGCAGCAAATGGACCTTGCGCAGCAGGGGGTCTGTGGAGTCAATGTCATGGGTGGCCTTAGTTCTACACAGCCAGCAGCATGCTTGCTGCACAACCTTACGTTGGTGGTATAGTGGTGAGCACAGCTGCCTTCCAAGCAGTTGACCTGGGTTCGATTCCCGGCCAACGCAGTCTTCTTCTTTGCGCCCTTGACAAAACACCACAGGGCCAAAGCTCCTTCAAGAAAGCTCCTAAGTTGTCTTGCCTTAGTGACAACAGTGCAAAGATTCCGCCGCATCCCAACAGGCTCCGGCCTCATACTTTAACTCGCTCAAGGAGTACAGCATTATCCAGGGACAAGGTTCAGCCATTTCAAACACTCATTCACAAACAATCAACTCTGGCACACACACAGCATTGCTAAGTAGCTGGCTACCATTCCAACACCCTCAACTGGCAAGATAACTGGCAGCATTTTGAAGAATGCTAAAGAATTTCTCAACAAGGAATGGAGACTGAAGTCGGAGCCAGAAGAAACAAGCATGTCCCATGATGTCATAGGCCTTTTCACTTGGATACACTTTGCGCAGGCTATTGACATTGTGGGAAACCTCTGCAATGAGGGAAGACTCTTGACAGCCAAAAAGAACTAAAGCTTGACCAAGTGCATTCAATGCTGGCCCTTTGACTCAAGCAAGCCCATTTCAAGTACCCCAATGACTTTTACAGACAGAAACACGCCGCTGCCATGGTATCACTTGTATTTCCCATTGTAGCTAACCTGTGCATGGAGCAGCTGGACAAGAGAGACTTGAATTGTTCCACGGGGAAAAGACCAAGTCGTTTGTTAAGGCATGTGGATTATACTTGGGTCAAGATTAGAGCATCAGAAACACAAGCTTTTAGTGAACGCATCAAGTCAGTGGACCAATACATCAAGTGTACACGGGAAGAGGCACTGAATAGCAAATGACCCCTTTTGGACGGCGTCTTGCAAGGCAAGGAAGGGGCTGACTTGGGCAGGGAGGTCTCCGGGAAACCTACCCACACAGACCGTTATCTGCCCTTTGACTCACACCACCCACTGGAACACAAGCTGGGGCTTCTTAGGACTCTGCAATATCCGGCTGACATGGTAGCAACAAAAAGAGTCTAAAGACAAAAGAACACAGATGTAACGGCACCCTTGCCAGGGACGCTGGCATGTTTGCCCCGGTTTCCCTTTACTTCGCCCCGCAGCCAGGCACACTGTATTTCTTCAGCCACATACACACACGCGCAAACGCTCCTTGTCTTCAATCACCGGACTTGGGGATGTTTGTTTTTGGAGTTTTCCTGTAGAGCTGGGGACAGGGAATTGTAGTGGGATACTCCAAAATTAGAACTTTTCACACTGAGGACATCTAGCTGATCTCTTAGTTAAGCGGTATTGACGTCCTGACTGGCTTCAGGCCCTCAGGTCCACCCACCTGGGGCCGCATAGCAGCCTGCGCCAGGCGAGGCAGCCTGCCTCCAGCCCAGCTGTTCGGCCCTCTCCCAGGAAAGAGGCTGAGCCCATGTGCTGGCAGAACATACATGCCACTCCCAGCATGCCACTGGAATGCCCCCCCTTGCAAATGGCCAGGGCTGCATCCATATTCATGCTGTTCGTTTGCCTAGCCCCCACCCATGTTCTGGAAAGCTCTCACAGCTTCCCGAAGGCGGGAAGAACTCTGACAAACTCAAACAACATCAGAGAATCATCAGCAGACCCGACTAATCCATCGCAGCAATCTGTTAAGCAGAATACCACACTGAATTGACCTGACAGCCTCTCTGGTAAGCAGAGGCCAACTATACAAATCCTAGCACATGACTAGGAGGGTGCTACCGTGACATCTCAGGAGGGCTTTGAAAGCTTGTGGCTACCCACACTGGGTCTTGGTTAAAACCTCCACAAGCTCAGGAAAACAAACTGGGGAGAAGCAGAACACTTGGAGAAATATACTCATCCCGTATGGAACTGGAGTGTCGGAAAAAGTCAGAAGGATCTTTAAGAAACATCGCATCCCTGTGTACTTCAAGGCCAGCAATACACTGGGACACGAGCTTGTCCATCCACACTATCTGTCTTCCACATTATTAACACCTCTCTCCAGGCCATTTGACATCAATTGACGCCTTTAGCCAGGTCAATCTAGGCACTATTAGCTATGCAGGCTTCCTGACACCCAACAAGGGGATGATGTAACTTGAAAAAGGGCGCCTCCACAATTCTCACACCTCCCCTCCTGTTCCTGGACAATCAACATGGACACATTCCATGGTAATTGGTCTAAGGCCTCTTCAGGTGTGAATAGAAACGCTGGGGTTTGTTCCTGCGAAGAGGTGGCTTGACTAAACTTCGAAAGATCTTCAACATTCCAGAAGTAGACCAATTGAATGCGACATATTACTAGTCCGTTTTCAAGGAATGTGGTCAGTGAAGGATCAATTGGCAGCCGTGTGAGGCGAGCCAAAGGACACGCTTTGTCTTCCTAGGTGGGTGTCAGACTTGGCAGCGGTCCCGGCTAAGGTAATGAGAAAAGGTGAGCGTCCCTGGGTGGGCTCGAACCACCAACCTTTCGGTTAACAGCCGAACGCGCTAACCGATTGCGCCACAGAGACCACACACGGAGCGTGCTTGAACTGGCCCGAAGGAGAAATGAAAGATCAACTCAAGGTGCCTAAAAAGCTTCCCAATTGCACATTTGTAGAGCTGAGGGATTGCCTTCTTTCTAAAAGGAAGTGACGCGGGCTAAAAAGCCCTTCCTTCGAGCCGGAATTGAACCAGCGACCTAAGGATTGCTACTTTATCTACTACAGTCCTCCGCTCTACCAGCTGAGCTATCGAAGGGAAATCGGATGGGTGTGGTAACACGTGAACCCTGCAAATGCAAAGCCAGTGCTGAACACTTTGCATTTGACCTTCTAGGTTGAGGTCTTGCTTGATGCCGCCTCGGCCGATAAGGGCAGATGCCTAGGCAGACGTTACGTGGGAGGCTACGGCTTGACGTATTGCACAGAGAGAAAAGGGTTAGTAAAGAGCCAGCGCATTTTGTTGGGATCCTCCAAAGTCCCGTCAAAAATGGTGATGTACCCTGTGCCCTGACAGCAAGTGAGCAGAATAGTACTTGGAAGCACATTGAGTTTAGCCAAAGGAATTGTGGCGAAAGCTAGGAAAGAGTGGTCAGAGCCTGCTAGCTGTAAGAGGCCTCAAAGCAGCAGAGTGCGGTAGCCCGGCTAGCTCAGTCGGTAGAGCATGAGACTCTTAATCTCAGGGTCGTGGGTTCGAGCCCCACGTTGGGCGTGCCTTTTTTTGGCCGAGTCAAAGGCCTTTGCAAAAGGTGTCAGTATCTCCAGTTCCTTCAAGCGCACTGCACAATCACACCTTTACCATATCTACTGGCTTGGCTTCCTTTCTCTCCACCAATGGGGAAATATTTCTAGCTCATCCTCCTAGAGGTGACTTGGTACGGCAGCAAATGGACCTTGCGCAGCAGGGGGTCTGTGGAGTCAATGTCATGGGTGGCCTTAGTTCTACACAGCCAGCAGCATGCTTGCTGCACAGCCTTGCGTTGGTGGTATAGTGGTGAGCATAGCTGCCTTCCAAGCAGTTGACCCGGGTTCGATTCCCGGCCAACGCAGTCTTCTTCTTTGCGCCCTTGACAAAACACCACAGGGCCAAAGCTCCTTCAAGAAAGCTCCTAAGTTGTCTTGCCTTAGTGACAACAGTGCAAAGATTCCGCCGCATCCCAACAGGCTCCGGCCTCATGCTTTAACTCGCTCAAGGAGTACAGCATTATCCAGGGACAAGGTTCAGCCATTTCAAACACTCATTCACAAACAATCAACTCTGGCACACACACAGCATTGCTAAGTAGCTGGCTACCATTCCAACACCCTCAACTGGCAAGATAACTGGCAGCATTTTGAAGAATGCTAAAGAATTTCTCAACAAGGAATGGAGACTGAAGTCGGAGCCAGAAGAAACAAGCATGTCCCATGATGTCATAGGCCTTTTCACTTGGATACACTTTGCGCAGGCTATTGACATTGTGGGAAACCTCTGCAATGAGGGAAGACTCTTGACAGCCAAAAAGAACTAAAGCTTGACCAAGTGCATTCATTGCTGGCCCTATGACTCAAGCAAGCCCATTTCAAGTACCCCAATGACTTTTACAGACAGAAACACGCCGGTGCCATGGGATCACTTGTATTTCCCATTGTAGCTAACCTGTGCATGGAGCAGCTGGACAAGAGAGACTTGAATTGTTCCATGGGGAAAAGACCAAGTCGTTTGTTAAGGCATGTGGATTATACTTGGCTCGAGAGTAGAGCATCAGAAACACAAGCTTTTAGTGAACGCATCAAGTCAGTGGACCAATACATCAAGTGTACACGGGAAGAGGCACTGAATAGCAAATGAGCCCTTTTGGACGGCGTCTTACAAGGCAAGGAAGGGGCTGACTTGGGCAGGGAGGTCTCCAGGAAACCCACCCACACAGACCGCTATCTGCCTTTTGACTCACACCACCCACTGGAACACAAGCTGGGGGTTCTTAGGACTCTGCAATATCCGGCTGACATGGTTGCAACAAAAAGAGTCTAAAAACAAAAGAACACAGATGTAACGCCACCCTTGCCAGGGACGCTGGCATGTTTGACCCCGTTTCCCTTTACTTCGCCCCGCAGCCAGGCACACTGTATTTCTTCAGCCACATACACACACGCGCAAACGCTCCTTGTCTTCAATGACCGCACTTGGGGATGTTTGTTTTTGGAGTTTTCTTGTAGAGCTGGGGACAGGGAATTGTAGTGGGATACTCCAAAATTAGAACATTTCACACTGAGGACATCTAGCTGATCTCTTAGTTAAGCGGTATTGACGTCCTGACTGGCTTCAGGCCCTCAGGTCCACCCACCTGGGGCCGCATAGCAGCCTGCGCCAGGCGAGGCAGCCTGCCTCCAGCCCAGCTGTTCGGCCCTCTCCCAGGAAAGAGGCTGAGCCCATGTGCTGGCAGAACATACATGCCACTCCCAGCATGCCACTGGAATGCCCCCCCTTGCAAATGGCCAGGGCTGTATCCATATTCATGCAGTTCGTTTGCCTAGCCCCCACCCATGTTCTGGAAAGCTCTCACAGCTTCCCGAAGGCGGGAAGAACTCTGACAAACTCAAACAACATCAGAGAATCATCAGCAGACCTGACTAATCCATCGCAGCACTCTGTTAAGCAGAATACCACACTGAATTTACCTGACAGCCTTTCTGGTAAGCAGAGGCCAACTATACAAATCCTAGCACATGACTAGGAGGGTGCTACCGTGACATCTCAGGAGGGCTTTGAAAGCTTGTGGCTACCCAGACTGGGTCTTGGTTAAAACCTCCGCAAGCTCAGGAAAACAAACTGGGGAGAAGCAGAACACTTGGAAAAATATAGTCATCCCGTATGGAACTGGAGTGTCGGAAAAAGTCAGAAGGATCTTTAAGTAACATTGCATCCCTGTGTACTTCAAGGCCAGCAATACACTGGGACACAAGCTTGTCCATCCACACTATCTGTCTTCCACATTATTAACACCTCTCTCCAGGCGATTTGACATCAATTGACGCCTTTAGGCACTATTAGCTATGCAGGCTTCCTGACACCCAACAAGGGGATGATGTAACTTGAAAAAGGGCGCCTCCACAATTCTCACACCTCCCCTCCTGTTCCTGGACAATCAACATGGACACATTCCATGGTAATTGGACTAAGGCCTCTTCAGGTGTGAATAGAAATGCTGGGGTTTGTTCCTTAGACTCAGCGGAAGCGAAGAGGTGGCTTGACTAAACTAGGAAAGATCTTCAACATTCCAGAACAAGACCAATTGAATGCAACATATTACTAGTCCGTTTTCAAGGAATGTGGTCAGTGAAGGCTCAATTGGCAGCCGTGTGAGGCAAGCCTAAGGACACGCTTTGTCTTCCTAGGTGGGTGTCAGACATGGCAGCGGTCCCGGCTACGGTAATCAGAAAAGGTGAGCGTCCCTGGGTGGGCTCGAACCACCAACCTTTCGGTTAACAGCCGAACGCGCTAACCGATTGCGCCACAGAGACCACACACGGAGTGTGCTTGAATTGGCCCGAAGGAGAAATGAAAGATCAGCTCAAGGTGCCTAAAAAGCTTCCCAATTGCACATTTGTAGAGCTGAGGGATTGCCTTCTTTCTAAAAGGGAGAGACGCGGGCTAAAAAGCCCTTCCTTCGAGCCGAAATTGAACCAGCGACCTAAGGATTGCTATTATTATCTACTACAGTCCTCCGCTCTACCAGCTGAGCTATCGAAGGGAAGTCAGATGTGTGTGCTAACAGGTGACCCCTTGAATGCAAAGCCAGTGCTGAACACTTGGCATGTGACCTTCTAGGTTGAGGTATTGCTTGATGCCGCCTCGGCCGATAAGGGCAGATGCCTAGGCGGACGTTATGTGGGAGGCTACGGCTTGACGTATTGCACAGAGAGAAAAGGGTTTGGAAATAGCCGGCGCATTTTGTTGTGATCATCCAAAGTCACGGCAAAAATGGTGATGTACCGCCCTCACAGAAAGTGAGCAGAATATTACTTGGAAGCCCTTCTTGTATTGCTTTTACTGCTAGGTCTGCTATTTGGAGCCTTTGTAGAGTGTTTGTGTTTAGATCCTTCAAACTCCCCCTCCCAAGGGACCCTCTGAAGGGTTTACACCAGTCAGAGGCTGATTTTATAACTACTGGTATACCTGCCTCATATGTTTCAGTTCCTGCTCCCTTACATTTCCCCATAGTGTCCCTTATTGGAGGTGTGTTGTCTTAACTAATTTAAATTTACTTGTAGGGATGGGGCAGACCCGGTATGGGTTTTTAGCCTTCGTGAGTGGGGGGCCTGGGCTATAGGTGGTCCTTCCTTTTGTCTTGCTTGTACTCTGACATTTTGCAATCAAATTTCACCTCATCATTCCGCCCTACTGATATATCCTGCGGGGCTGGACCCCCTTCCCTCCCCCCAAAAGCATATCTTAATTCCAGTCTTTTTCCTTGCATTATTTAACAGTTGTCATTTTCTACAATTCTTATTGAATCCCCCAGGCCTAGCTCCCCTCCCCTTGCCCAACTCCTGTTTTCCTTTTTTTTCTATTTTTTTTTACATGAGGTGCTACTTGATTCTTCATTGGCTGTTGAGCTGGATGGGGGCCTGATGGAAGGGACCACCATGTGTTTTGAGGGATGGTCGGGAAGTCAGTATCAGTATGTCCCTTGACATTTCATGGGTCCAACTTTAGATTTTGGTTTAGGTTGTATTCCTTTCATGTGTCTTCCTCCGCCTGTTCTGTTATTATATGTTCCAATGCTATTAGGTTGCAAGTATGCTCCCAATTGTTTTCAGTGTCCTCCATGGACTTTGCTATAATGTTGTTATATGACTTATTAATATGCAGGACTCTGGTCCAGCCTTTTTTTGTCATTGTTTGTTTCCGCAGACAGCGTGGACTCGCATACTGGCTCTTTATGAAGCTCTATCCTTACAGCACCCCTGACTGCACCTGTGGGATGTCGCACAGACTGCCTCCAACCAACAAAATGTATTTATATTCCCTTATATATCTTGCTGTCACGTTTACATGATACACTGACACAATTTAGGATCCCCTGCCCTTCTGCCCACCTACATGATCCCCAATTGTTTGCCCACGCTCGTGACTAGTCTCCCTCTTCCATTATGCGTGGTGTTGGTTGCAGTGCGCCTTCCTGTTTTTTTTGTCCATCCTGTGTCCTTTTCTCACCCACTCCTCACATTTTGTCCTCTTTTTTTTTTTTTTTAAAGAAAATTTATTAGGATTTTACAGTCATACATTGAAAAAACGACCATACAGTAAAATATAAAGGTGGCATTTATCACAAAAACAGATCCATAGGATAGTACACATCTAAGTAGGAATAAAATCCTAGTTATATGAAGTAGTCGTGACTTCAACTTCGGTACTACCAAGGAAGAGAGAGGAGGGGGGGGGAGATGGTGAAGTTGAAGAGGGGAATGAAAAAGGGGAAGAAATGGAGTGAGGTATATGGAGGTAGTTGCTGTGATAGTATGAACATATTAGCGTAGGGAGGATAATGTTGAGGATAGGGTGGGGAGAAGGAATAGAGAGATGGAGTTGGAGTTGACTGAGGTGCGCCCCGAAAACCTCTATGTGCGCAAAGATGCAAGAAGAGGAAGATGTCATATACAAGATACAGGCCATGGAAGAGAGACTTGAGGAAACAATCAGTTCTGACGCGTTAATAGGTGTTGAAAGTGAGTACGGTTGGAAGTATAACATTTGTACACTCAGTAATATAAGAGGAGAGCGATGAGAGCGATGAGGAGAGAACTCTCTCCTATCTGTTAGCTGAGATGCGAATGGTAATTCGGGTGTGAGTGTATAGGTTGTGTGAAGTATTATTACCTGAAGCAAAATATTTGGTTCAGACCACTACTGGATCCCAAGCCACTAAGAGATCCAGAAGTGGGAAGTGGGAAATGAAGGCAGAGAGTAAGGCAAGAACTATGTTCTAACAGAATCACATAACCAACATCTTACATATGAGTAGTACTGTAACTAGCAGGGGTTACATATCATGACACAAAAAGTTTTTCATCCTGGAGGAAAAATTTCTGCTCTTGCGGGGAGAGTGTTGCAGACACATATGAACTCCATTTCCTGATGTAATGTTCTACCCCATGGATGGGGTGCGATGAGATTAGGTGAAGTTTGTCTAGGCGAAGAAGAAAATTGAGATCTTGTTTTAATTCTGTTAAGGAAGGAGGTTGACTGGAGACCCATTTTTTCAATATGGCCCTCCTTGCTACTAGGAGACAAGTAGATACCCATGGGTTATGTTTTCTCAGCGCCCGTATTTGAGAGGGCAGAGATCCTGCGGTTACATTTTCTGTATTGCCAAACAGTAGAAGCAGAGGATCTCTGGTCAGTTGAATGGAGGTGATAAAGGATATAAAGTTGAGTACTTGTGACCAAAAGACTGATACGGAGGGACAAAGCCAAAGTTTGTGAAGTAAAGATGGTTTAGGAGTATTGCAGAGTGGACATTTAGCCGCTTCCGGATTGTCTTTCAGGTAGAGACTTGGGATGTAGGCTCGGTGCATAATCTTAAATTGTTGTTCGCGCCAAAACTCATTAGTGTTGAAGGCACATGTGGTGTTAAAACCTGCGAGTATTTGATCCGCTGTAAAGGCATTGTCAAAGTCTCTAATCCAGGATTGAATTGAGCTCGAAGTTTCCAGTGGTTTCGTGTAGAGGAGGTTTAGTGGTTTGTAGATGTTGGATATTTTGTAGTTTCGGTGTTGTGCCATAGCTTCTATGATTGTGGTGGAAAATCTGGTGGACTTGATTGGTGCCACAGAGTTTACATAGCTCCTCACTTGTAATACATATATAAAGTGGTGAGTAGGCAAATGATACATTTGTTGGATGAGGTGTAGAGGTTTTGGTGAACCAGAAGGAGTATCATATAGTTGTTGCACTAAAGTAAGATTATGTATTACCCAATTACCATAAGCTGCATGTTGGTGGGAAAGGGGAAAAGATGGGTTATTGTGAATAGGGAGAAAGCATGAGATCCACGGAGATACCCCTAATTTGCGTCTTACTTCCCTCCATGTAATGAGAGTGTCACGAATAAGAGGGTTGTGTTTTAAATGGGGTGGAAGAGAATTAATGTTTGAGTGTAAGAGGGCCGTGAGATTAAAGGGGTGGGCCATGTCGGATTCAAGTTGGAAGTTGGAATATTTAGATGACTGAGTAATCCAGTCAAGGCATACACGTTCAAGGCATGAGAGGTTGTATACACGTATATTGGGGAGTCCCGATTCCCCCTCACTCCTCGGAAGATGCAATTTGTGCAATGCTATACGAGGGCGTTTTCCTCTCCATAAAAATTTGGATATTGCCTGGTTTAGTTGCCTACAATCTTTGTGTCTGAGAAGGAGGGGTATAGTCTGCATAGGGTATAGTAACTTCGGGAAGGTCACCATCTTAAAGAGATGCGACCTGCCTAACAGTGACAGAGGTAAATCTCTCCACATCTCCAATTCCCCTAAAATTTTATTAATTGTAGGTGTCAGATTAAGCGTGTATAGGGAAGAGGCTAATTTTCCTATTTTTATACCCAGGTATGTGATGTATCTGTGGGCTAGAGTGAACTGTGAGGTTTGGGTCCACTCTGGGGGGCGGGCGTGAAAAAGTGGCAGTACTTCGCTCTTAGAGAAGTTTATACGCAGACCTGAATAGTGACGGAATTCAGAAAAGGTATCTCGGATGTATGGGAGGTCCAATGTGGGGTTTGATGTGAAAATTAAGATGTCATCTGCGAAAAGTGATAACCGTAACTCTTGACCGCCTATCAAGACCCCATGTAGATCAGAATGAAAAAGCAAAAAACGGGCTAAAGGTTCCAGGGCAAGATTAAAAAGTAGTGGGGATAAGGGACATCCCTGTCTAGTTCCCTTATGGAGTTTTATAGGATTAGAAATGTGACCTGCCGCAAATATCCGAGCTGACGGTGCTGAATACATAGCCTGAACCACATGTACAAAAGAGCCCGTAAATCCGAATCTCTGTAGTGTTAGAAATAACCAGTTAAAGTTGACATTGTCAAAGGCCTTTTCAGCATCTAGGGATATGATCGCTATGTCCTGGAGAGGATTAAGTTTAGCATGATTGAGGACTGTTAAGACCTTACGTATATTGGAAGCGGCTGAGCGGCCCTGGACAAAACCTCCTTGGGAGGGGTGGATTAGTGTAGGTAAGATTAAGGCCAGTCGGTTTGCTATGATTTTAGAAAGCAATTTAACATCAAGGTTCAGTAGAGATATTGGGCGGTAAGAACCTGGATTAGTAGGGTCTTTGTCTTTTTTAGCTATGAGTTTGATGTACGCCTGAAAACCCGAGGGCAGATATTCTCCTCCCTCTTGAATTGTTTGGAAGACTGTTTGTAGGGTAGGTGTAAGGGTTTTGGTCATAAGTTTGTAGAACTCTGCGGTGTAGCCGTCAGGACCTGGGGCTTTTCCATTTGTTAGGGATTGGATAGCCCGGCTGATATCCGTTTGAGATATCGGGGCATTTAGGGATTGGAGTGTAGTAGTGTCAATTTGCGGGAGGTCAAGTTTTTCTAGAAAAGTGATGGCCCGGTCTGTGTCAATGGGATCAACGTCATAGAGATTTGCAAAGAATTTTTCCAGTATAGAGATTATCTCTTCTGAGGTCGTTTTTTGCATGCCCTGGGTGTCTTTTAGTGCGGTGAAATGGGTGGGAACGAAAGGTTTTCTACATAGGCGTGCCAGAAGTTTGCCCGGTTTGTTTCCGTATTTGTGATATTGAAGATCTAGATAGGATTTATGTATGGACTCTTGGGCTTCTGCCCAGGTGTCAAATTGGAGTTTGGCATCTGCCCATTCCTTTCTATTTTGATGTGAGTTGAGGTCCGCCAAATGCCTTTGAGCTTGTCTTAATCGTTGACTAGCTTCAGTGTAATTACGAAGGAGATGTTTCTTATAACCTGATGTGAATGCAATAATTCTACCTCGTAATACCGCCTTGCCTGTATCCCAGAATAGATTTGGATCAGACAAGTGGGCAGCATTGGTATCACAGAACTCACTCCAGGCGTCTCGTAACACCCAGAATAGGTCCTGATTGTTTGCTAGATATGAGGGAAAGCGCCATGTATGTGCCTGAGGGCTGGGTGTTAGATGTTGAAGGGATATGGAGATCGGAGCATGGTCTGAGACCGCTATGTCATGAATAATAGAGTCTGAGATTTGTTGTAACAGAGTAGGATTGGTGAAGAAGTAATCAATTCTAGATAAAGAGTTGTGTACTGGGGAAAAGAAGGTGAAATCTTTACCATCTGGGTGCGCCAATCGCCGGATGTCTATGAGTTGGAGTGCCTCAGCAAAGTTGTTAAGCAACGTGCAAGGTGGGGAAGGAGTGGAGGGGAGCTGTCTGGTATGGTCGGTCGGCCTTGACTTATCTTCCTGCAAGTTCATGCAAGAGTTAAAGTCTCCCCCTATTATAAGTGGGAGATGCATATACTTTGAGATTTTGTGCGATAAGTCCTGAAAGAAATGTTTGGGAGGAGAGTTCAGAGCATAGATATTTGTAAGTACCAACGAGGAGGAGCCCAACTTGAGATGTACAGCAATAAATCGTCCCTCCTCATCCGTCTTTATGGATAGAATCTCAGGGGTGAGTCGTTTGTGTATTAGTATTAACACTCCTGCTTTGTGGCGAGGTGAAGAGGAGCCGTATACCTTACCCACCCATAGCTTCTGCATGCGTGTAAAATCTGTTTGGGACAAGTGTGTTTCTTGGAGTAGCGCTATGTCAGTCTTCAACCGCTGGAGGTGACGCAAGACCGCCATGCGCTTGTGGGGAGATCTCAGGCCTTTCACGTTCCATGAAATAATGCGTGTCATGGTATTGGGAAGTCTTGGATGTGATGGATAGGTTTTGCATCATCTGAGAATAGTGTACGTCTGTTAAGCTCGAATCTTTCTTCCAGGTTAGGATTAAGGCAGTAGAGGGGCCAGGGGGGATAGGGGCTCTCCGGGCGGGAAAGAAGAAAAAAAGAAGAAAATAGACAGGAGAGGAAAACTAGGTAAGACCCAACAAGGGTCGTTTGAACAAACAAAAATTCTGATAGACACAAAAACAGCCTGAACTTCTCTTTTTTCCGCATGTTGCCTCTAAACTTTGACCAGCGTAACCGTAACTGAAAAAAGAATGTACCTACAGCGGGGGAAGGGGAATTTTGCAATTGGGTGGTGATCAGAAAAGGGTGTTCTAGTTAGGAGATAGCCGTTTGGCATGGGGGGGGGACTTCTTGTCCCTGAGATCAGCAGCGTTACGATGGTCAAAGCATTTTTGAGGGGTAGTCATTACAGGAGCACGTATTTTTTGGTACCCGCTCATAAGTCCTGACGATCCCCCAAGTAACCCTGGCCGTAGCCATAACATTGATAAATGACTTGTTCAAACGCATCAAAATACAATAAGGAGACAAAGTTAGTTTCCTGAACAAGTATAACAGATAGTCATAACATGTGTGGTTCTCAAGGCGTGTAGCGTAGCCTAGAAATTGGTGACCAAAAGAGCATCGTGATAATCATCAGGTGGAAGAGGAATAAACTCGCCATTTTATTATTTGACCTCATCAGGGTGGTTTTGTCTTGGCCAGGGAGGTGTTGATTCGCTGTCGTTTTGGTGGGTCCTTGCGGGGGCTGCGTTGGTCTCTTTGGCCTGGGTTTTGGACTGCTGAATGTGAAAACGAAGGGTTTCGGATATCTGACATATTACTCTGGATATACTGGAGGGCTTCTTCAGGGTGGACAAAGGATTTAGAGTCTCCCGTGGGGGTGGTGAAGCGCAAAGTGGCTGGATATGCTAGGGTAAATTTTATCCCTTTTTGGTAGAGGTTTGCACATATTTGTTGAAAAGATTTGCGTTTTCGAGCGACTTCTTGTGAATAGTCTGCAAATAGGAGTAATTCATGACCATCTACTTGAAGTGTGCGGGAGTTTCGAAAAGAGTTGAGGATAGCCACGCGGTCTGCGTAATTGAGATACTTGACTATGATTGAGCGTGGAGTACGTCGATCATTTGAGGGTGCCCCTAGGCGGTGTGCCCTTTCAACTTGACATGGCGTGGTTATGCCTAAAGCGGCGGGAATGCGCGTGCAGCATATGTCCACTAGAGTGCCCGAGTTGAAAGATTCAGGGAGTCCTATGACCCGTAAGTTGTTCCTGCGTGAACGGTTTTCCAGGTCATCAATTTTTTCCAAGATGGTCTGGTGCACCTGTTTGGATTGTGTGGCTCTCGCCTGAATAGCTTGAAGATCGTCTTCTAAATCTGACAGTCGCTGTTCCGCGTCAGTGATGCGTTTAGCGTTGTCGCCCATATCTCTTCTAAGTTGCTCTATTCCCATTGCCACTGCTCTGTCAACAGCTTGGGTGATAGTGGGTAACAGTAAGGAAGCCACAGCCTGTGCTATCCTGTCATACTGGTCTGCTGGACTACAGGTGTCAGCATGGCTCTGTATGGACGTGGCATGTGTGTGTGTCACTGCCATACCTTGTCCTGTGTCCATGCTGCTGCTGCTGTGCTCGGCGGCCATCTTGGCTGCAGAAGGGGGAGAACTGTTTCCCTCTGCCTCCACCGCTGATCCAGGGCCGTTTGGGACCAGGAGCAGGAATCGGTCCATGCCTGGTGAGTGTGGGGGGGATCGGGGGGCACTCTTGAGCTAAGTAGGTCCTCCCCAGCTGAGGTATGCCGGCTTAATAAGCTGAATATGCCGGAGCCGCGGGTCTCACCGTCTTCACATGCGGCGCAGGAACCGGAAGTCCTTTGTCCTCTTTTTATGGTCCATGGCCAGGCGGACTTCAATTTTTCTTTTTGGATCTCGGTTCACCGCGTTTCCCACACAGTGGGCTTTGAGAGCTTTCACTGACCTTTTACCGGCCACCCCTTTTTCTTACTACCTGCTCATATCTGTTCTCCTTTCCTAGTCTTGTTCTCCATCTTTTCTCCCTACTCTCGTTTCCTCCTCTCTTCCTTCTTACCTTTCACACTCCCTGGTAGGTCAGTGGGTCTACCTACTCTGCCGGTTTCCTATTCTATCTAGTTTCTTTCTCATCTCTTTTTTTTTCTTTTTTTTTTTTCTCTTCCCTTCCCCTTCCCTTTGTACCCGACTCCTTCCTCCCTATCCCTTTAGGTTTCCTTCACCATTGCGATCATGCCTTCCCCAGAGTCTCTGTCAGGTCATCTTTCATTAAAAGTCCTCTCTATCAATGCAAAGGGTCTGAATACCCCCCAAAATCTCTCCCTTTTACTCACTCACTTGTTTAAGCAAAGAGCGGACATTGTCTTCGTGCAGGAAACGCATTTCCGTCAGGATACCATACCCAGGTTTACTAACTTTCGCTTCCCAACTGTCTTTCATGCTCCCAATGCCCAGGCTAAATCTAAGGGTGTTTCCATCTTGATTGCGAAGCATCTCCCTCTGACTATCTCGGATTCACTCCGAGATCCAGAGGGTAGATACTTGTTCCTAAAAGGTACTTTCGCCAATAGACCCATTACCCTAGCCAATCTAAGCGCCCCTAATGTCAAACAGGTATCCTTCTTCCGCTCCATTACCTCTCTCCTTTCCTCTTTTCAGATGGGTATCCTAATCATGGGAGGTGATTTTAATGTTCCTCTATGTCCCCTTTTGGACACCTCATCAGGCAGCTCTTTCCTACCTTATGCATCTCTTAAACAGATTCACACACAATTACAAGATTTACAACTCCACGATTCTTGGAGAGTCCTCCATCCAAAAGTCAAGATTTATACCTTTTTCTCTCCCCCACATTACAAATACTCCCGGATTGATTATCTCTTCCTCTCACAAGCTGACCTATCACTTTTCCATGCTTCCTCCATTGAGCTGATGATTTTTTTCTGATCATCATTCCGTTACAATTCTTTTACGGTTTCCGGAGCACCACTCTCGCTCGAAGATATGGTGCCTAGATGCTTCCTTTCTTTCAGATGTGGCTAATGAAGCTGAAATTCGCACACACTTGACAGATTACTTCTTGCTTAATCAAACCCCAGATACATCCCCGTTAACCCAATGGGAGGCTCATAAATGCGTTATCAGAGGACTCTTCATAGCCATGGCCACGAAACGCAAAAAAGAAAGACAGGCACATTTGCAACACCTAATCGACCGCATTAAGCTTCTGGAAAAAGCACACAAACAGACCCAAGCCGCCTCTACCTTATCCGATCTTACTGAAGCCTGCACAACACTCTTAACTGAATTAGGTAAGGCTGCTAAATGAAGATTCGTCTTATCACAAAAACTCTTTTACGAGTGTCCTAACGAAAGCAGAAGATTTCTAGTTAGATCCTTCCAGAGTAAAAAATCCAGCTTAACAGTTCATAAGATTAGGAGTTCGGATGGTTCCTTAGCGACTTCCAATTCAGATATTGCCTCACAATTTGAGCATTATTATAGGATGCTATATAATCTCCCTCCCGAACGTCGCTCCCCTGAGATTGATATGTCTAGAGATAGTTTGACTTCTGATTTTCTTTGCCTCTATGGTCCCCCATCCTTGTCTGAGGAGGATGTACAAGCTATGGAGCATGACATCACGGCAGAGGAACTTTCCCGAGCTATCAAACAAATGAAACCGGGTAAAAGTCCGGGTCCTGACGACCTCTCGGTAGCCTATTATAATGAGTTTTTAGATTATTTGAGTGGTCCCTTTATTTCAGCCTTCAATACCCTTTCCGCACCCCCTACACAATGCCATCGCCTTCTGGAAGCCCACATTACTGTCATTCCCAAAGACGGTAAGGATGCGTCTTCGGTCACCAATTACAGGCCAATCTCATTATTGAATGTGGACATAATTTTTGCAAAAATTTTAGCTAACCATCTTCTCCCATTGCTGCCTTCGCTGATTGACTTAGATCAAGTGGGCTTCATCCTGGGAAGGGAAGCAAGGGACAACACCATCAAGGCACTCAATCTTCTCCATTGCTTCCATGTCTCCCGTAAGCCTGGTTTTATCCTCTCTCTGGACGCTGAAAAGGCTTTTGACAGAGTCTCTTGGGACTACTTACGAGCTTCTTTGAGAAATATAGGATTAGGGGCTATCATGCTTAATTTCATCATGGCACTGTACTCGGGTCCGACTGCTCAGGTCCGTGTGAACGGACAGCTTTCTAGACCATTCCCTCTCGGAAACAGTACACGTCAAGGCTGCCCCCTTTCCCCAATGCTTTTTGTGATTTCCCTGGAGCCTGTTACACAAACTTTGCTCTAATACCATAATACATTTTGACCTTGCCCTTTGACCCTGATCCAAACACTAAACCTGGCACTGAACTAGATCAAACCTTGATCTAAGTATTTTTTCTTTATTTTTAAATATTTTTTCCCTCTATGGCAGAAGTTAAAGAGATACAATGTATCTCTCTCCTCCATTCATAGAGAGAAAAAAAACAAGGAGGCCGGGCTGTACAGTGACTGATCACTGTGATAGCCAATCAGAGGCTATCACAGCGATCATGTGACCTGGAATCAGGAGTCCCAGGTCCCGATCGTTAGAACGAGACCCAGTGCTCTCAGTGACATCCCAGTCTTTGTGCTGGGAGTGCGCCGTGCGACAAGCTCCCAGCACAGAGACAGGTACGCAAATATGCGGCCCCACGGAAAAAAAAAGCCCAGTTCTGTGAGGCCGCATATTTGTGTTACGTCGGCATCAAGGGGTTAACCTTTTGCAGCTACTCATAAAGGCTCCTGTCACATTTGAGACCATTCACTTTTTATTGGGCCTACCTTTTTCAGTCCTCTCCAAATTCGCCAGGAAATGATCCTCCCATGTTTTAACAGCAGCCAGAAGAACCATTCCCATGAATAGGCTTTCTACTACGTCTCCGACACAATCATAGTTACATAGTCTGGTTGAAAAAAGACAAAAATGTCCATCCAGTTCAACCATGCACTAGATCCAGGGGCAGACTGACCATTAGGGTCCGGGGTCAGTAGGGGGCCCCATAAGATGCCCCTGGTACCTTTCATAGGCTTTTTTTGGGGTTTAGTTTGAGTGTGGGCGAGGACACAGGGGCCCCATGATCCCCTATTGCCTGGGACCCCATGAGTTGTCAGTCCACTCCTGACTAGATCAGAACTAGTGAAGGTTATAGCAGAGATTAGAAGAATGGAAATCCTCACTGCTTTAAATGCCAACACTGTCCCCCCACCTTTCATGCAGTTTGGGAACCGTGGGATCTTTCCATTTCTGACTTAAATACTCAATTGTTTTGCAATGATGGCTAATTCACTGTTATGTACTGGCATTGGATGTACCTGTAGCTCTCTCATCGATGAGCCTCTTTCTTTGTTCTTTATTTCACGATTTTTGCAACTGTTTGTTGTAAACATTTTGAAAATCAATAAAAAATTATAAAACAAAACATTGAGCCTTTAGAATCACTGCAGCAGTCTCCCCAATCTTTCTGTCTCAGCTGAGTCTCCTATTATGACAGTTGTGATGCATGTACTGGGGGTTTACATCCTGAACTAGGTCTTCAAAATTTAGTTTAATTTAGAAGTCTTGTGAACAATGTAATCTTAACTGTTGCTTTCTTGATTAACCACCTCCCATCTGGCCCATGTATATAAACGGCCGGAAGGGAGCAGTGCAGGAGCGGGTGGCCGTTTATAAACATCCTCCCCACTTCCCTGCCTGTGTATGCTCCCTAGGAGCACACGGCCCTGCGATCCTGTGCCCCGTGTCCTCCTGACACAAAACATTGATCGCTGTACGGGACCTCTGTGTGAGGTCCCGATCATGTGATTACTGATTGGCCAATTAGTGATCACATGAATAGTAGTAAGCAAGAGGTCACTTCTGACAACATTGCTTACTACATGTGAAATCTGTGAATGATCACATGGTACAGGGCTATTCACAGCAGCCTTGTACCATGTGACAAGCTGGGAGCAATCACAGCTCACACAGCATTTCTCAATGGCTGCAAGAATGCAGCCAGAGAGGAGGAGAAATTATTGCTTTTACACCCATAAAGTCTGTAAAAGCAGTGTAAAAAATAATCTTCATCACCCCCAAGTAGTACAGTATCACTCTTATACAGTGTTTATAAAGCACCAATAGTTCGCTCAGCACTGTACATTACAAAAGGGGGACAGAACATGTGACAGAACAATACCAGTACAATGCAAAACATGAGGGGATTGAGGGCCCTGCACTTTCGAGCTTACATGTTGACACTGTACTGCTAGGGTGACAGCACGTTTAAAAAAAAAAAAACAAAAAAAAAACAAATATAAAAAAAAAATCCCAAAAATTATTTTTGGTTATAAACTAATTTGGGTTATTTATTTTGTACTAAAAAGATAGCGGAATACATTTTGGCCAAGATATATGAAGAAAGATTTGCAAAAGTTTAAGAAAAATATTTTTTTCAAAATATTTGGACTTTTTCATTTATATAGCAAAAAAATAAAAATCCCAGTGGTGAATAAATACCACCAAAATAAAGTTTTATCTGTCTCAAAAAAATTCATATGGGTAGTGTTGCATGACCGTGCAGGCAACTCAGGTGGAGGTGACGGCATTTCACACAAGTTTGGAGTGCCAGAACTTCCCTGCACCACAAATCAAAAAAAATGCATGACATTTCCCAAATACACATGCAACATGTATTTGTACATCTGCACCCAGGGGCGGACTGACCATTTGGAAACTCGGGCACTGCCCGAGGTCAGTAAGAGGCCCCATGAGATGCCCCTGGTACCTTTTTCATAGGCTTTTTTGAGTTTGGGCAAGGACACAGGGGCCCCATGATCCCCTATTGCCCAGGAGTCCCATGAGTTGTCAGTCCACCCCTGTTCACAATGTGATAGCGCTGAAAGCTGAAAATTGGCCTGGACAGAAAGAGGCTGAAAATGTCCAGACTTGAAGTGGTTAAAGATAAATATTGAATCTGTGTAGCTTGAGCTTCCACCGGCACATATTGTCTGATATTAATTAAAAATATTCTTGCATCAGACTTCTTATTTAGAGCAATTATTGAAGAAAGATCTTTTGAAGGGGGTAAAAGTGTCCAGACTGGAAGTGGTTAATGTAGAAATACTTATCAATCGTTGTATATACTAAGAAACAAAAAAAAAAAAAAAAAAAAAGCGGTGTTGTAAATAGTTTGTCTTGGCTATTACTGTGTGTCTCATCTCCTCCCATGACAGAAGCCCAATTTGTCGGCAATCCTATTGGATAGCTCAAGGAGAACTGTTGCTCCTGCCTCCTCTGCAGTGACTACATCTTCCAGGCATGCTCATCAGCTCTGGTCTAGTATAGAAAAGCAGTGAGAAGGAAGAAAAAAAAAAACAAAGGACTACATCCTATTGAGCTCACAGCGCCAAAACACACAGACTGTTGTGTTTCTGAAATACTGGCGAGTTTATTCAACTAAGTATGACATGAAGCCAGAGGAGAACGAGCCGATGCACACTTCCCAACATCAACCATGGTAGTGGTTTCCATACTGGGGGCAAAACAACAGATATCAGGTTTAGCAATGTGAGCAAGCAGACAAAAAAATGTCTTTATTTGGCTAAAACAACGATCCATTTTGCCTGTACAACTGAATGTTGGGATGACAGTAACAGACATTTAAGACAGACTTGCACACAACACTCGCACCAAAACGCATAACTGGACCGATCCGGACAATCCAAAAGACAAACCACATTTATTAAAAAAAAAAAAAAAAAAAAACTTAAGACCCAAGTCCACAGGAAAACAGTAGATTGTGCCACTGATGTCAGAAAGTCCAACACATCCCCAGAGAACAAATGATAGATAAATGCTTCAACAGCATCTGTCCAAAGACCCAGGAGAACTCGGTACACCCATGTCTCTGCCAGAATCCTTCAATATGTTCTAGAACAGGAGGTGGAGTACAAGTCACAGGGGAATCTCATGGGCTTTTCATCCCAGATTGTTCACGCTGGTCCCATCACAGCCGAGTTACGGGATTTGAGTAAAAGCCAAATGAAGCCATTGTCTGTTCCTTGTGTAATCACAGCCGCTAGCAACTAATGACTTGATATCATGGCCACAGCCCAGTCTTTGATGGCCAGTGTGGTGTTCTGGACAAATGTCCATGAAGATTGGGTGATGCTGGTCAGGTGGTCTCGTGTGCAGTCCCAAGTCACCTCTCCGCTGGAAAGCAATCAAAGTGAAAAATTAGCAACACAAAAAAAAAGCAAAGAAAACCAAGCATCTGGAAGAAGCTGCAAATTTTCAGACTCTGGAGTTGTGATGTCATTGGAAGTGAGGCTTTAAAACAGGCATCAATAAATGGCAGACTGAGGCTGTACCCAGACTAAATGACAATCCTATCCAGACCATGGTTGCACCACTGTGCAGCTTAGGTGTCCCACCACCGCTGTTATCACAAGACTGAGGAAGGGACGTGCATCAGGTCAAGACAGAGGGCGTGAGCTGTCTAACTTTTCAAATTAACAAGTGGGTAATTGGTTGCTAGGATGCAGGGCAGTCCTAGCAACCAATTACTCACTTATTAACAAAGAGTTGGGCCTGCCCACCGTCCAGACTTGCCATGGCCCTTGTTATCCAACTTACCATGTAGAGTAGGAATGTAAGGGGGGCTATTATTGGGAGGGGGGTTGATGCAAACAGAACCTAAGACGCTGATGTCGGAGAGCTGTGATGGAAAGGAGAGGGGCCGGCGTCGCAAGGAAAGGAGGGGGGCCGGCGTCGCAAGGAAAGGAGGGGGGCCGGCGTCGCAAGGAAAGGAGGGGGGCCGGCGTCGCAAGGAAAGGAGAGGGGCCGGCGTCGCAAGGAAAGGAGAGGGGCCGGCGTCGCAAGGAAAGGAGAGGGGCCGGCGTCGCAAGGAAAGGAGAGGGGCCGGCGTCGCAAGGAAAGGAGAGGGGCCGGCGTCGCAAGGAAAGGAGAGGGGCCGGCGTCGCAAGGAAAGGAGAGGGGCCGGCGTCGCAAGG